>NC_133134.1:41851343-42154373 GCF_048418815.1 Hemitrygon akajei | reverse complement strand
GGCCAGACAGCATCTATGGGAGGAGGTAGTGACGACGTTTCGGGCCGAAACCCTTCATCAGGAGTGAAGTAACATGGGATGGTCGAGGGGGGATAAGAAGTGGGGGGAGGGATGAAGTAGAGAGCTGGGAAGTGATAGGCTGGAGAGAAATGGGCTAGGAGGAAGGTGGAGAATTATGGGAAATAAAAGAGAAAGAAAGGTAGGGCTGGGGGGAGATTAGAGTTTCCCTCTAAACCCTGCCCCTCCATGTACCTAACCAAGTGCTTCTCAAATAATACTACTGTGTCTACCTCAACCTCTTCATCTGCATCTTGTTCCACATACTCATCATCATCTGCAGGGAAAGGGTGTCCCTCAGCTTCTTTTAAATCTTCCCCCTCTTACCGCAAGCCTATGCTCCCTAGTTTTGGACTCCCCTTCCCCAGAGAAAAAAGCTGTACCATCTACCTAATCTAAGCCTCTCACAATTTTAAGCATTTCAATCAGTTCATACCTCATTTTCATCTGTGCCAAGCAATAAAGACTAGCTCGGCCAACCCTTCTTTATAACTCAGAGCATCTAGAGCTGAAAATGTCCACGTAAATCTTTTCTGCACTCTTTCCAGTTTAACCACACCTTTCTCATCACAGGTGCTCAAAACTCTACACAGTACTCTAGCAGTCTAACCATCGCCTCACCAAAGACCTACAACTTCAGTGTAATGTCCCAGTTCCTGTACGCAGTACCCTGACCGACAAAGCCAAGGGGCTAAGAGCCTTCTTCTCCGCCCTGTTTATGTGTGACACTGCTCTCAATAAACCACTTACTTCAGAATCAGAATCAGATTTACTACCACCGGCATGAGTCGTAAAATTTGTTAACTTAGCAGCAGCAGTTCAATGCAATGCAGTGCTCGGTGGGGGTGCCGATGCTTTTTTCTGCCGGGGGGGGGCAGGGAGGATTGTTGCTCTCTGCCGCTTATGCACGGGAGGGAGGGGAGCGGGGTGGGGGGACTTTGGGTTCTTATGTTTAGCTGTCATTCATTCTTTGGGGCACTCCTCTGTTTTTGTGGATATTTGTGTAGAATAAGCATTTCAGGATTTATATTGTATACATTTCTCTGACATTAACTTGGACCTTTGAACCTTTGAAATACTGTTGACTGAAAATGACATTTGAAGCACGTGATGGTGAATAGGAGACTGAAAGACAAAGGAAAAGTTATCTTACCATGTATGTTTCATTATTTAATTGGGTGATATAGGCAATGAGGTCGCTGAAACTTCGGCCCGTGAGGGTATCAATGATCTGATTTATCCTGTCTACGTTAAAACGTGCTTCCGAGCTCACAGTCAACTCAGCGAGTAGTTCAGGAGTAAGAAGGTCCAGAACTTCAAACTAATAAAAGAAAATGCCTAGTTAAAACATTTTCAAAAGCTTTTACAAATTAAGTGCTTCTTTTCTAATTTGATGTTATGCATTTCACCATTGGCTGCAGTCTGCGTGGATGATGTTGTAGTTTCAATGACTTACCCCAGAAAAGTTTTTGTTCAAAGCTAAGATCTCTCTTAATTTCAAGCCTTGGAAGAATTTCAAAAAGTTCTTTCTTATCCAGTCACGGCTTCCAGTCACATTGCGTGTGCATGCAATACCTGCAGAGCCCAACGGGATATGGTTAGCAACATTACAGGAGGCAGAGCCTTCAAACAGCAATGGGATCAAATTGAAAGGGTTCACAGCATGAGATGGCTCGTAACAATGCATTACAGGAGATTCACTGCTGTCCACTTTCTACTGCATTACTGCTTGGGCTGCAGACATCTGCTAAAGAGAGCATTGTGAATGGGTTCATTATCAACAAACAAAACTCATTTGAGTGGCACCGTCAGGAGTACTTATCAGGACTCTGGACACAAGGAAGATATAATGTGATAATGGAAGTTACTGCAATCTAACAACTCAGGCAGTCTGGAATTAGTCATGATTTGCAGTGCTGACATCGCAAAGTTTACACATTCTCCTTGTGATCACCTGGATGCAAAGATGAACCCAGAGCATAACTGGACTTCATAAATCACTCCTGGAGTGAAGACGAGTCTGTGATGGTGGAAGGGACCAAAGTACACGAGAATGTCAGGTGGATAAAATGGTATTAGTGGAGAAGTGGTGTAAATGGCTTGATGGTTGTGACTCAGTGAGTCAAACAGCCTCTCCAAACATTCTGTGCTTAAGGCAAAATAAATGTCATTAACATATTGCTGATATTTTGAGAAACCCATTACAAAAGAAGCAATTACAATGTAGTAATAGGGTTGGACAGAGTCAGCATGGATTTCTGACAACGTTTTCTGGGTGTATTCTGGAGTTGGGGTATATAGCAAATATTTACTTCACCAGGAACCAATCTTTAGACATGAACATGGATTGTAGATTGAATTTAAAATTCAGCCCTGAACAATAGTTTTCCTGGAGCTCTGGGTTGGAGTTGATTGCAAACTAGACGATGCTGAACAACATTCATATTGGGTGTCTGGAGAGTGGGTGCAAAGAAGGAGGTGTGTGTAAACTATATGTAATCCAACAGAAGCATTGTAGATACATTGTAATTATAGAATTGTCCGGCTGTTACTGTTGATCTTTAGCATATAAAAAGATCGTGTGATGTTGGGTCGGGAGGCCTCTTCCTCCGAGTGTGTCTCAATATGATGCCCGCTGCTCGTTTCTGTTGAATAAAACTCTTCTGTATCCACTAACTTCAGTGTCTCCTGTGACTTTGTTACAATAGTCACATGTGATAGATCCATTAGAGCTCCCTGAGGTTGTGATTAACAGAAGAGTTAAAGATGAAAACACTGATGTGGTGTATTTGAATTTCCAGGCTCTTGATAAAAAGCCACAGGGGGAGTAGCAAACAAAATTAGAGTGCATGATAGTACTGTTGACAGAGGATTGGTTAACAGGAAACATCAGATATAAACTGGCCATTTTCAGGTGGGAGGCTGTGACAATGGAAGTGCTGTAAGAATCGATGCTGGTCTATCAGCTGTTCACAACCTGTATTGATGATTTAGATAAGGAAATCAAATTTGAAAGAATAAGAAGTGATTTTAATGACGCAACCAAAATCCTTGTTGTGCTTGACAGAGTAGATGTGGAATTAATATCTTCCCCATCTGGAACTAAAAGTCGCAGCCTCAAACTAAATGGCATTCAAAGCAGAGATGAAAAGAAACCCCATCACCTTTTGGGTGCCGAACTGTAGGAATACTCCCTTTAAAAGAGTTGTGGATGCTTAGTGTATTCAAAACAATGAACAATTAAGATTAGTGAAGGAAAGTGGCACTGAGGTAAAAGATCAACCCTGATCTTATATGATGCTAGACCAGATGCAAAGAACTGAACGACCTCCTCCTCTTCCTACTTCTTGTGTCGTTCTTTCCATCCAAGATACTATCCTTCTCAAGCACAGAAAATAAAAATTGCAACTTCAAGCAATGTGTGTACGTTACCTGATGAATTGAGCTGGAAGGTTAGGATGTTTTTAGTAAAATTGAAGAATATGCTCAGCTGTGGTACTGTTAAGTCTGAGAACACCATGTCAAATCCTTTCACTCTGTAGGGAGAATAGTAAATTCATACTTTAACAATTGCATACCAATCTGGAATAATTCACGACACTGAACCAGTGAATTTTGAATTCATTGTCTTGTATTTATACTTGTATGGTACTTTTATAAATTTGGAAGTTTTCTTATTCCAGTACATTTTGAAGAGGTTCCAAAATCCAAGCAGCCATGGCAGTAGGAGGTGAAAGGGGATTCCATTGGGCAGAGACCTTTCTTCTGCATTGTGACCCAAAAACCAAAAGATCTCAACTGTTAGGTCACACAGTGCCCAAAACACCAAAGGAAACCAGAGCAATTCAGTTTTGAATGGCCTCCAGCTCCTGGTACCTCAAGGAAACAATCATCAAGGATCAACTTGATTCTCCAAATACATTTACATGTAATAGGAATTACTGTGCTTTGTTGGCATGACATGCAACAAAAATAATATTCACAAGTATAAAAGGTAATGAATTACATAAAGTTAAAGGTTAAAGTACAGATATGGAATAAAATGTGAATACATAAATGCCAGCTTATATTGACAATGTAAGCAGCATTATAAAAAGTGGTTTGAAGTGTTTATAGTGCAGTGACTGAGGTAATAGACCGAGGGGGTGGGGGAGGCTAACTAAAATGTTTGATCAGATTAACTGCCTGGGGAAGAAATAAAGAAACTCTTAAGAAGGCATGAAGTTTTTGCTGTAATAGCCCTTCAGAGCTTTCCTGAAAGCTTTCATGAAGACAAGGTTCAGTAAAAGGAGATAACTCAATAAGAGAATGAAATTTCATCACTACCACAGAACTCAGGTCCTATGGTAGAAAAGGACTTAGGCCTTACCCTCAAGATAAATGATAGAAATTTATGCAAGTCATGGGAATGCTGGTGCAGAGTAAATTACTGATGTGAAGTCACTTTAGACTTTATGTTTATAATTCAATTGGTTTAATGACAGTAATGAAAACCTGGGACTTGCATGACTGACAGTAGTAAAAACCAAGAGGAAGCCACTAACATGATGGAGACTCTGAACACCACAAGAGATGGCGGACTTTAATTGTTGCCCTAAATGACAATGGCCTAATGGGAGTAAGTAAGTATTCATTTCCACAGATGCTGCCTGACCTACTTATATTATGTAGCATTATAAAGGGGTTTTCATCATACCACCATATTATATCTCGAAACACTCTTAAAAACACAGCAATTATTGTAATCTTGGGAAGGCAACAGCCAGCTTCAGTAGAAAGTGGCAACGTGATAATGAGCAGATACCTGGTTTAGTAATGTTGATTGAGGGATAAATATTGACTATTAGGAATTAAGAACTGGAACCTTTTTTTGCATATTAGCAGGGCAAACACAACTTGACTTAATGCTGTAGCCAAAAGGCAGCACCTTTAACAATGGAACACTCACTCATCATTGAGGCGAGAGTTTGCATTCTAGCAGTTCTTGCTGCCACAGTTTTCTTCCCTGGACACAAGTGTTTAAGGTGCAAATTATGTCTTATCTCTGACACTGCATCCTCTTCAATGAGATACAAGGAGTACCAGGCAAGAACCTCGTTCTTACTAACTCAGCAATACAGCTTGCAAGCTACAAAGCTGCACCCTTGGCTTAGAATACATTTGCAAACACGCCGAGATTTTGAAGTAGATTTCTCACTCCTTTCATTGAAAATAAAAAAAACTTATTTTTATGCAAAACGTAATCAAGTTAAAAGTCCCAGTCAAGCCAAGTTGGCAATTTGCATGGCAACCAACACCAAATTCAGGAATGCTCAGTAAACAAATGGGTATACTCACATGGCCTGGTAAGATTCACATGATATATTGGTGGGTATACTGTCGAGTTCAGGACCTGTAATGGCAGGGAGCAGCGGCGGTAGTTGTTTCTGAAACCAGCTGGAGAAATTGGTGGGTGTAAACTCAGGAAACAATGATGTCAGGCCACCAAAGATAGTGCTGAGCAACGTGTCCTTTGCTGTCTCGTTTTGAATGATAGTTGCACTGATCTGAGTCACAGAAGAAAATATATGAAAAGTAAATTCTGTTTCCATTTACTCTCAGTTTCACTGTGATCAACAGAATCTTTTTAATGGGCTAAAAATGTTACCAAGAAATAGAGTGATAGAACAATACTCCAGAGATTCAAGCCCATCAGCCCAAAGCTCAAAGCAAATCAGTCCATAATGGTTAAATGTAGGTCAGCGTGATGCATTGGTTCAACGTTTCTCCGATTTCTGATCTTCTCCGTCTGAGTTTGTAGATTTGTCCGTCTATTCCTTCCCCTCGTCCAGATATTGCATACAAGAAGCAAAGCAATGGAGATAGCTTCAGGTGCCAACTTTCTTCTGGCACCCTTGCACTGTGATGCTCAGGAAATGAAACGTTATACACTAGCAGTTACCCCTTCGACATGGCACAGAAATTATGCAATAGGTCTGCTATTCATTTTGCACGGACATATTATTTCTGATATGTCTAATATATCTGATATGAATGTTGTTTGTCATCTCTATCAACAATCTGGATGATAATGTGGTCAACTGAATCAGAAAATTTGTGGATGATGCCAAGATTGGGGGTACGGTGGACTCTGAGGAAGACTATCAGAATACAGATTCATAATTCCTTGAAAGTGGTGTCACAGGAAGATAGGATCATAAAGAAAGCTCCTGGTACATTGGTCTTCATAAATCAATGTACTGGGTACAGGACTTGGAATGTTAAGTTAAAATTGCACAAGGTGTTGGTGAGGCCTACTTTGGAGTATTGTATCCAGTTCTGGTCACCTACCTACAGGAAAGATGTAAATAAGATTGAAAGACTGGAGAAACTTGAGAACCTGAGTTGTAAGGGAAGGTTGCTTAGATTAGAACTTTATTCCCAAGGACATAGAAGATAGAAGGGAAATTTGATAGAGGTATACTAAATTATGAGGGGGATAGATAGGGTAAATGCTAGAAGGCATTTAAGTCATAAATTCATAGTCATAAATTTCATTTCCAGTACTGTTTATTTGTTCTTCTAGCATTTACTTGAGTTCCTTTGGCATTTCTTCCAGATTATTTGTTTCTTGAGTATTCAAGTAGATTTATGTCCAAAGAATGTCAGACCTTAAAATGTTTGGCCATTTCTTTTCACAAACACTAGTTTGACCATTCAGCATTATTAAATTGGCAAAGTAAACATAGCTGAAAGAAAAAAGAAAAACATGGCCCACGTATGCACCTTGTATCACAATCATGGAATTGTGTCCATTTTAATAAGTCTTTTAATGCAGCGGTCAGGTCCCACCTGCACTGAGCTAAACAAGGACCGTGCATTCTCTGCCTATTGGTGCGAGGCATTGGGAAGTTGAACCAGAAGTGACTTGGAGAGCAGTCACCAAAAATTTTGGACAGTGTTCTGCCCAGGACCAGTAGGTCTAAGCATGAAACTTGCTGGAGGTAAAGCTGTGTTGAGACCTCAGAGCAATAACTCTGCAGAAGAGCAGAAGCAATGTATTAGCTGCTCACGAGACTGCCTGAGTTAGCTTTGAACATTCCAATTATGTGGAGCAAACGTTTGGTGATTCTCTTATCCAACTAACAGAGATAGTATTGCAACATTGAAACCTTAACAACCTTGCCTTCAACCATCAAGCTATCCAGAAAAGTTGTGAACTTACTGCACTGGAATTCGTGTTGCTGAAATTGGCAGACTGGATGAGATCACTGATGAATCCCCAATATTTTAGAAGCCATCCTCCGGAATCACTAGTATTGGTGATGCAGTCCACACCTACAAATAACAGGAACACATTAACTGCATGAGTTATGAACTTCTATTTGGCTCATTTAGTAAAATGTACCTCCTACAACAGTCCAAACTTTCAGTCAACATGGTAGATTTCCTGTTATTTTGCCACCTCATTTGTTAAAAGACTTTGAGTATGCCTTGGAGATAAAATTTAAATTAAGTATTTTGTTTTCTTTAATAGATACGTGAAAAGATTTGGGAAAATTACTGCACTTCAGCTCCTTTGGATTGTAACTTTTTATCATTATTAGGTGCATGGTCTCATGACTATGATTGTTTCTACAATCTTTCTACAGAAGTGATTTGGCATTGAACTTCTTCTGGAAAATGTCTTTGCTAGATGGGTGACCCCTGCCATTATCAATACTCTTCAGAGATTGCCTGGTATCAGTGGTCACTTACCCATTCACCACCTGCTCCCATGGTTCCACATGACCCTGATCGGGAAGGTTGGGGGTGAGGGGGCTTAGAAGGTGCTACACCTTGCCCAAGGGTGACCTGCACACTCGTGGACGGAAGGAGCACCTTACACCTCCTTTGGTAGAGACACATTTCCACCCCGCTACATTATCATTTCCAACCAATTCAAGATGACAATAATTCTCTTTCATTACAAAACTGCATTTGTTCATTTATAATATTCACCATGGTAGCTAATGAAAAATGTAGAAATTAATTGATAGTTAAAATTTTGGAGTTGCTTTGTAATCAACTGAAGGTTGTACTACAATTGTACCAAGTTACAACTTTCAGGAATATACAGACTATCCCAATTGTCCGGGCATGTTCTTTCTCCCCTCTTAAATGCACTGATTATTTTGGATAGGGTTTTATTTGCTTCAAATTCTTATTTATTATTCACCGGACCAAATTGGAGAGGTTAGGTATAGGCTGAAGCAAGACGGTGGGACCCTGGCCCGAAATTGTATCGAAGTGGCAAGGCCCAGGTCCAAGAGCGAGGATCGACCCACTGTTTGGCTGATACAAGCACCGGGACAGATTAAAAAGGTCAGTGTTTTGGGGCTAGAGGTGAGGGATGGACTGGTGTTCAGCTCGCAACTCCACATCTCTGCACTGAATTCAGGATGTGGCCTGCAACTAACAGGCTCCTGGTTCGGCTGCAATGGTGACCAGCTTCGTGGCCGTGGACTCACTTTCATGAATTCATTTCTGAATGTTACTTCATCGTTTGCACGATTTGTTATTTTTTTCTGCACATAGGGTGTTTTACAATCTTTAAATGGGTTCTACTGGGGTTCTTTGTTTTGTGGCTGCCTGTAAGGAGACAAATCTCAAGGTTGTATAATGTATACAAAATAAATGCACTTTGAACTTTGAACTGTAATATGCTCATTATTTGTTCCACATTGTAAAAGCTCAGGTGAGTGAATATTTTGAAAACATCACATCTAAATATTTTTAAAAAGTATAAGAACAATATTGAATTTCTTCATTCAATGGCCTAAAACTGAATCCTGTAGCACTACAGGAATAGAAGCTCAACATCCTTTTTGAATTGCTGCCAATGAAATAAACTTTGTTTACTTTTTACCTGTGACATTAACGTAATCAAAGATCCATCTCGCCAGAGTTTCCTTTGTGGTGAGTGTCATCCCTGCCAGGTCTGCATTGAATGCTTGAATGCTGATTGTGAAATAAGTTTAAAGCATTAATACAAACAGGAATGAGTTGTGTGTAAGTATTAAAATTATTTGTATAATATCTATTGTAATTTGTAATACCATGTCATTAGTATGTTTTATTTTCTCTGATATCCCAGCCCGATGAAAGAATTTTGTTTTGTAATTTTTCCCAGAGTCGTAATGGCCCATACCAGAGGACAACTGTTTAAGGGAAGTGGAGGAAAGTTCAGGGGAGATGTCTGAGGTAGGTTTCTTATTTTAAAACACAGAGCGCAGTAGGGGCCTGGAACACATTGATGGGGGTGGAGTAGAGGCTTATACAATAGGAACATTCAAAAGACTCTTAGATAGGCACATAGATGTAAGAAGAGTAGAGGGTAATGGGCTGAGTAGGAGAAAAGGTTAAATTGATCATGAAGACTCTTGGACTATTACGATTCTGTGTTTTTATATTCTGTGCTTTCACTCGCTCTTTCTTGTTGCTGTTTGTGCAATTTTTTTTGCACGGGGGATTATGTTTTTCTTTGAACGACTCCCATGGTCTTCTTTGTTTCGTGGCTGTCTAGAAAAGACGAATCTCAGGATTGTATACTGTATATATACTTAGATAATAAATGCACCTTGATCTTTGACCTTAGAAGTTTCATGATGGTCAGCACAGTATTGTGGGCCAAAGGCTGTTTTGTGCTGGTGAAGTTCAGGTTCAAGTTCCATTTATTATCACAGTACACATGTCTACTGTCAAACAAAACAACATTCCTCCGGACCAAGATGCACAATACAGTACATATAACTGACACACACAACACAAAGTGATATCACCACAAACAAACAATAAGGTGTGTTTACGATTCAAGTTAAAAGGAAAACAGTATAGGTGTTTTCTATGAATTTCTATGAAAGAAGCACTAAAGGTGCTTCATACGTGATGAAACCTGGGTGGTGGCAGGAAGTTCAGTAGCCTTACAGCCAGAGTGAAAGAGCTGTTTCCCATCCGAGCAGTTCTTGTCTATATTCCAAAACTCATTTATTAGACCAAAAGTGCAATTAATACTCTATTTGTTTCCTTTTTAAGTACCTAATATGGAATTAAATCATGAAGGATTTCAATGAGTAGGGGATCTAGTGACAATAGCTGAGAATTCAAGAGTCATTAAGAGTAATGGGAAACTTGAAGATGGGGAAAAATTTTAAAAGCAACAAAGAACCATTAAACAAGCATTAAGGAAAGGGAAATTAGAATATCAAAGTAAATTAGCACAATAGATGAAAACAAATAATAAAAGTTTCTATAATTAAAGTGGAAAGGGATGGCAAAAGTAAACACAGGTCCCTTGGAAGCTAGGATGACAGAAGTAATACAAGGCAATTTGGAAACTTCACAGTGAGGCACATGCCAATCAGATGTTATGGATGTGATGGAAGGTGAGGATCTCGATACAACCGTTGCCACTAAAGAGACAGTGATGTGTAAACTAGTGGGCCTAAAGGAAGACAGGTCCCCAGTCCTGATGAGACGCATTCCAGAGTACTGTGAGTAATAGCTTAAATTACAGTAGATGCGTCCACGCTGATTTATCAAAATTCTCTGGACTCCAGACAAGTCTGAGCAGATAGGAAGAGAGCGAATATCATACCACTGTTTAGAAAGGATGAAGGCAAAAAGCGGGTGAATATCGGCCAGTTAGCTTACTGTTTGTCATTAGAAGCTACTTGAAGCTGTCATTAAGATAGATACAGATTAGAAGTGGTTCCATCAGGCAGACACAGCATGGACTGATGAAAGTTTGAATTATTTGAGGATAAAATGAGTGTAGTAGATGAAGGGGATGTTGCGTACTTGGATTTCCAGAAGGCATTTGATAAGATGCTGCAAAATCGAGTTGGGGGTAATGTATAAGTATGGTTAAGGTTGTCATAGCCAGGGGAGATAGAGGGGTAAGCTCCCGCTACCTATTAAATGATCCCAATTGCAGGCATCTCAAATAGCCTCTGGCTCTGGCAATCAAGTCCAGCACCTGGCCATCATGTATGGCTTAGCTAGTAAGCCTGTGGAACCATTTCTACTGAGAGGAGAAGGGGCAAAGTTGGATTACTGGTGCCTTTAAACCACTCTCTTCGACCAGATGGTGCTCGTCAGCTGTGGTTGGCAGCTCATCTGGGAGAAGGATAACTTTGACCTCAAACCTCCTGCTGCCTTGTGGCTAAAGCCACTCATGGGGAAGGCTTTGGAAGTAAACTCAAAGGGAAAATCAGGAGCTGGAGTCCCTAAGGCAGCTGGAAAAGGGGACTGAGTATAATTTATCTAGGTTTGCTGATCTAAGTTAAAATGAGTGGAAAAGAAAACTGGGCTTATGATGCGGGAGTCTGCAGAGAGAAAGAGATAGGTTAAGAGTCTGTCCGATTGAGTACAACATTGGTAAATGTGAGGTCATCCACTTTGGGCAGAAAAAAGGCCGATCAGATTATTACATAAATGGTGAAAAACTGCAGCATGTTGCTGTGCAAAGGGACTTGGGAGTGCTTGTGCATGAACCATAAAGGGTTTGTTTGCATGTGCAGCTGATTATCATGGCAACAAATGAAATGTTGGCCCCCATTGGAAGAGGAGTTGAATTTCCAAGCACAAGAGGTAATGTTGCAACTGTACAGGGTAAAGCTGAGGCTGCACCTAGAGCACTGTGTGCAGCTCAGTCCTCCTTGAGGAAAGATATACGGAGGTGGTGCAGAGGAGGTTCACCAGGATGATTCCAGAGATGAGGATTAGCCTATGAGGAGAGACTCCGTTGCTTGGAATTATACTCGCTGGAATTCAAAAAAAAAAGAGAGAGGATCTTATAGAAACATATAAAATTATGAAATGGATGGATAAGACAAAGACAGAGAAGTTACTTCTGCTCTTAATTAAGACTAGAAATAGGGGACATGACCTCAAGATTCAGGGGGCATAGATTTAGGATAGATGAGAAGAAACTGCTTTCCCCAGAGAGTAGTAAACCTGTGGAATTATCTGCCCAGGGAAGCAGTACAGTATACCTCATTAACTATATTTAATACACAGTTAGATGGTTTTTGTATAGTAAGGGAATTACGGGTTATGGGGAAAAGGCAGGTAGGTGGAGATGAGTCCATGACCAGATCAGCCATGATCTTATTGAATGGCGGAGCAGACTCAACGGGCCAGATGGTCTACTCCTGCTTCTTATGCTCTTATGTAGATAGTACAAATTAAAAATGATTGGCAAAAGAACAACAACACAATGCGATTGTAATTCAGAATATGTTGCCTGCTTCAATGATGGATATAGCTTCCACATTGCTGCTTTACATAAATATTCAAGGAACCAATGCAGAATCAAAGGGACTGTTCTTCAAAAAAGCTAATACAAGCTCAATGAATCAAAAGGCCTCTATTGTAAAATTCAATTAAATACATTGAAAATGCATAAAGGCGCCTTCATCCAAAGGAATTTCTGACCAACAGTTTACCTGCTTATTTACCAGCAAAACACAACGGTAAACTTCCGTACAACTATAAATAACTGTTCTTAATTCCTCTCAGTCCTGATAAAAAACTAACAGAAAAGATTTAGCTTGGTATTTCAAAATTACAGTTTTCTCTTGGAAACGTGTAATGATAAAGAAGAAATTGTCTTACATTGCTTTGAAGTTATCACACACTATGTCCGGGTATTGGAGTGTTTCCAGAACTGGTTTGGAAATGCCACCAATAAATGGCCTGAGGAGCTTCAAAAAGGCATCCAGAAAGCTTGTGTCATTTATCTTCAGGTTGATTTTAAATCTCTCCCAGACAGCTTGTAAGATTGTTTCTTTAGCCATCAGTGGAATTCGCAGTGTGTCATTAACCTGCAGTAAATCAGAACATTGAGTGAGCACCTTCAAAGGCTGAACAACTATTTTGTGCAAAGTCCACAGCTCCAGTTAAAAAACAACTGCAAAAGACATCCGTTATTTATAACAATGTAATAAATCATCACATTGAGATGACATTTAAATTCTTCAAGCTCACAAGGTTCTCATGTCCTGAAACCGGCAGTGCCTTAACTATCTCTGGTTAATACAAATAACCATGTAAGACAGAGCAAACTGGGAAACTTGTAATCGTTCAGCCCGTTTGGTACAGGGAGGTGAAATCAGTGGCTGATCACTAGACAGATAGCAGAAGAAAGCAGGCGTGAACTTGGAGAAGCACAACAGTGAAAATAATAAGGTTTTAAATGGATGAAAAGGAATTCTTATGAAAAATATGCATTGTAGATACACTGAGAGCAATGAGGAAAAGCACTATGTGATTAGCATAGGAGTATTTCCCTAATTAGCTGTCAGAGGAACACCTGTCCAGGCAAGTCTGCGCAGAAACATTCGAAATGCATTGAAATTCACTGTGTATGATATTCAGAGCAGTTCTTTTCTCTGTTCCGTCCACAGTTCCCCAGCAAAAGATCTACACTGTGAATGGAACTGCAGGACATGTAGCCATACGCTAATAAGAGACAAGTAACATTTTCATGACTTAAGTATCAACCCTGATCCATCTTTGGTAATTGTTTCATTGCGGTCAAGTATGTTATCATAGAAACATAGAAAACCTACAGCATAATACAGGCCCTTATGTACTTATTTCAGAAATTACCTCTGGTTACCCGTAGCCCTCTATTTTCTCTAAGCTCCTATCCAGGAGTCTCTTAAAAGACCCTATTATATCCGCCACCACCACCCTCACCAGCAGCCTATTCCATGTACTCAGTTATCATCAACATTTTTGGGATTACCATTGACCAGAATACCATGGTATTCCAAAACCATTAGCAACTGATCCAGCTCCTGACACCACAAGGCTGTTATCACAACAACTACAAGACATATGTAACATCAACTGAGCAGGAATGCTTTCTGATAAAATACCCTTCATGTGTCTGGGTGAATACAGCTCCAAAAATACACAAGAAAATTGTATTCATTACTCTATGTGTTCATTCCATTCAACTCCAAATAACAGTTTAACCTCTCTTGATAGGATAACACCCTGATCTCAGAAACCAGCTTGGTAAATCTCCTTTAGACTGCCTCCAAAGGTACTATAACCTATTCAGGTAAGAAGACCAAAACTGCCTAGTTGAAGCTACAAACACAAGGAAATCTGCAGATGCTGGAAATTCAAACAACACACACAAAATGCTGGCGGAACACAGCAGGCCAGGCAGCATCTATAGGGAGAAGCACTGTCGACATTTCAGGCCGAAACCTTTTGTCAGTTGAAGCTACATCAGGTATGGCCTCAACAACACCTTGTATAATTGTAAAATCATGTAAATCAAAAAAATCAAGCAGAGCAAACCTGAAGCATTATTCCAATGCCAGGGTTGAACTGTAGGTGGAGACACATTTTAAGTTACTATTTTCTCCCAAAGAAATAAAAATAGTTTGTGAGAAAATGTTCCACCCTCTTTACAGGAAATCTTTGACATCAAGAGGTAATCCACTCCACTATCTCTAGAAAGTAGAAATGGGTTGGATTTTGGAAACCATTTGTTCCTATGCTAGTTTGAGAGGAATATCGCTGACACTTGTTATAGATTTGACCTTTTGCAAGAGGAGACTTTCCATTCCAAGTTTTCTCACGAGTTTAGATCTCTGCTGAATCATGTGGTGAACTGCATTTTTTGTTTCTCACAATTCGAGAGTTCATGATGTATGTTACCTTCCTGTTGAACCTGTCCAGCAAGTCTTCAAGCTTTGATAAACTGATCTTCTGCATAAACAGGATGGTGGCATTCAGATCAGCGATGTTCACAGGTCTCGTGACAACAAAACATTTGAAGATCAGGGTCAAGTTCTCGCTTGGCAACTGTGCCAAAACATCGCACTGGAAAAAAAAATAGACATGAAAGAGTTCATAGCTGTTTTTGTGCAAAATAAAACCCAAAAAAAAACAAAACCGAGGAAGCCCCATTCTGGAAATATAAATATTTCCAGAAATATAAATATTGAGAACTGCCAACTCAATAAAATTGAAGCTGAATTCACTTATCAGGCTGGTGGTGAGACACCAGGTGTTCTCCACCTCACGCTTCCAATTGAACATAATTTGTTTGAAAAATCAATTACCATTCTAAAGTCAAAAGGTGACATAATGTGCAGTACATTTTCTGTCGACAGAAAGGCTTTTGGTGGCCTTATAAAGTAAAATAAGCACAGCATTCAGAACTCTGCTTTTTTGGAAATAATCTATAAAATACTGTGCACAACTCTCATAATAATATTAAGAAACAGGGCTTTTCGATCCTAACCAGCTTTAATGGATTGAGATAATCCAATAGATCTGGTTTCCTTATGTTAACTCAAACCCTAATACCATTCAGTTCTCTGATTGCTGACCTGCACTGGTTCACAAATATAACAAATTTACCCCGAGTTCATTTTTTTTAGTTCAATAGTTCCATTTAATATCAGAGAACACATACAATCTGAAATTCTTGTTCTTTGCAGACATCCACAAAGATAGAAGAGTGCCCCAAAGAATGAGTGACAGTAAAAGCATTAGAACCCCTAGGCCCCCCCTACTACCCCCCTCCTCACGCACAAACAGCAGCAAAGCAACAATCCTCCCCCTTCCCACTTCTTTCAGCAGGAAGCACCAACACCCTCCACCCCACCAAGCAAGCAATAGCAAAGCCCCCCAAGAGAGACCATGATCTGCAGTACAACAAAAACTAATCATTCACCCGACAATATGACATACAACAGTATTTTACTACTAATTCACATTCAAAATTGTATCAATGTTCATTAAATTCTAGCATTTATTATTTCTAATTACTGTCAGTTTTTTCAAGATACAAAAACAGAGATCACAAGTTTTCTTACTTTCCTTGTTTTTCAATTTACCTGAGCGCATGCATATTGCGTGACTGTATAATTACAGAAATCATTGATGCTCCCAGACTGTAGTTCTGATTCCAGTAGAGAGCTGTAAGAAGACAATTGTTTTGGTCAATAGCCAAAGTATGAAGACTGGATATATACTGTGTACAGTTGCCAGTTAAAAAAACAATATATTGCTAAGAGTGCGAGTTTCTTTTTAAAAACTAGTGTTGGTTTACCCGTAACCAGATTTAGAAATTTCACTCTCCATTTGTTTTTCTTTCCTTAGTTACAAATATTTTGGACTAGTTCATACACTCTTCATAAAAGTAGCTGCTGAATAGTGGGAACAATTGTATGTATATCCAGTATAAATTCTCATAATACCTTTGTTAAGCTACTTTGCTCTCAACCTTAATAAAAACTCTTTCTTAAAAATAAACCAATCACCTCCACCTATTTAATTCTTGTTTTAATGAATTTCTAATTGTTAAATTTAACACTTCACTTTTTATTTGAGGGGTGATTTTTTAATTAAATAATTTCATATAATGTGCTTTAATGTTTTGGTACTCTGAGTGAGATGCAGCTATTTAAAATGCAGCTGACTTTTCGGAGTCTGGGTTTCACACATCTCAATATCTTCAGCAACAGTAGTGTGTACAGGAGTTGGGATTTTATGTTGAAATTGTATAAAATGTTGGTGAGGTCTAATTTGGAGTATTGTGTGCAGTTCTGGTCATCTACCTACAAGAAAGATGTCAATAAGATCAAAAGAGTGCAGAAAAATTCTCAAGCATGTTGTCAGGATTTGGGGACCTAAGTTATAGGGAAAGTTGAATAGATTAGGACTTTATTCCTAAGCTTAGGAAAATGAGGGGAGATTTGATAGAGGTATACAAAATTATGAGTATAGATAGGGTAAATAAAAACAGGCTTTTTCCACTGAGGTTGGGTCAGATGACAGCTAGAGGTCATGAGCTCAGGATGAAATGTTAACAGTTTAAGGGGATCAGTGAGAAAGAACTTCTTCACTCAGAGGGTGGAGCGAGCTGCCAGAGGAAGTGGTGGATTTGAGTTAGATTTCAACATTTTAGGGAAATTTGCATTGGTACATGGATGGGAGGGGTATGGAGGGCTGTGGGCCAGGTGAAGGTCAACACAACTAGGCAGATTAATAGTTCAGCACAGACTAGGTGGACCAAAGGACCTGTTTCTCTGCTGTAGTATTCTATGACTTTACAGCAAATTTTCCTCCCAAGTATCATGCTGGATGGTGGATTACCTGGCTATTGTGGTCTAGTGTGTAGATGAGTGGTCAAGTTTTGGGGAAGCTGATTAGAACGTGGGGAGAAGAGGTTATAAGAGAAATGGAATTGCTTTGTGAGCTGGCATAGACTCAATGCACCAGATAGTCTCTTCCCTTGTCATGGTATAATATGGCAATATGACAGTCCTTCTTGTTTGATATTTACCATTTAATGCTCAGATGTGAAATATCACCTTTATTTCAATTTGGTGGGTTGTTTCTTCCTTGCCCTTCCTAAAGGTGGAGGTTACAGGTTGCAGTGATGTTATCAGGATGGAACAGACAAGTGACTGCAGTGGATTTGAAAGGCAAACATGAGGAAATCTGCAGATGCTGGAAATTCAAACAGCACACACAAAATGCTGATGGAGCGCAGCAGGCCAGGCAGCATCTATAGGGAGAAGCACCGTTGACGTTTCTGGCCGAGACCCTTCGTCAGGACTAACTGAAAGGAAAGATAGCAAGAGATCTCCCTCCTGGCACTTATCCTTGCAAGTGGAACAAGTGCTACACCAGTTCCCTCACACTTCCTCCCTCAACACCATTCAGGGCCCCAGACAGTCCTTCCAAGTGAGGCGACACTTCATCTGTGAGTCGGCTGGTATGGTATACTGCGTACGGTGCTCCCGGTGTGGCCTTTTATATATTGGTGAGACCCAACGCAGACTGGGAGACCGTTTCACTGAACACCTATGCTCCGTCCACCAGAGAAAGCAGGATCTCCCAGTGGCCACCCATTTTAATTCCGCGTCCCATTCCCATTCTGATATGTCTATCCACGGCCTCCTCTACTGTCAAGATGAAGCCACACTCAGGTTGGAGGAACAACACCTTATATACCGGCTGGGTAGCCTCCAACCTGATGGCATGAACACTGACTTCTCTAACTTCCGTTAATGCCCCTCCTCTTCTTACCCCATCCCTGATATATTTAGTTTTTTTTTCTCTCTCTGCCCATCACTCTGCCTGTTCTCCATCTCCCTCTAGTGCTCCCCTCCCCCTTTGTTTCTCTCTAGGCCTCCCATCCCATGATCCTTTCCCTTCTCTAGCTCTGTATCCCTTTTGCCAATCACCTGTCTGGCTCTCAGCTTCACCCCACCCCCTCAGGTCTTCTCCTATCATTTCACATTTTCCCCTCCCCCTCCTACTTTCAAATCTCTTACTATCTTTCCTTTCAGTTAGTCCTGACGAAGGGTCATGGCCCAAAACATCGACAGTGCTTCTCCCTATAGATGCTGCCTGGCCTGTTGTGTTCCAGCAGCATTTTGTGTGTGTTGACTGCAATGCATTAGTAGGTGGTACAAACTGCGTTCATGGTGTGCCAGTGTTGGATGGAATAAACATTTAGGGTGATGGACAGGGTACCAGTCAAGTGGGTTGCTTTGTCATGGATGATGATTAGCTTCTTGAAGGTTGTTGGCACTAAACCTATCCAGGCAAATGGAAAGTATTCCACTGTGCTCCTGGTATGGGATGCAAGCAGGTGAGCCACTCATTGTAGGACACCCAGCCTCCAAATTGGTCTTGCAACCACACAGGTTATGCAATCTACACAGTCAAATGTCTGATCGATGATGAACACTATCTCCCCAGGATGCTGGCAGTGAGAGATCCATTGGGTGATTATTCTTCCACCTTGCTGAGGGTGTTCATTGCCTGCTGCTTCTAGGAAATGAATTTCATTTCCATCCAACAAATACCTGAACAGAGACTCATAGTAGATATCCACAAGCAAATTTTAACAATAAGTAAGCAAACCCAGAGTGGTTCTCAACTTAGATGCAATCAGGTTTCCACATCTCTGTGTACTGTAAATTACCTGCATAGAGAGTAGGGAAATTCCCATCACTAACATTTATTGATAATCTGTACCATTTATAATCATTTCACTACTGCCACTAATAATGATAGAGATAATTCTAAAACTAACATAAAAAGAAACCTGGAATAAAAGATCTGAGATCCTCTAGAAATGTCACTTTATTTTACGAGTTTGCACCCATTAAAATATACCTAAATGAACGAGAACCCCTTTCCTGTTGAGTTGTATTTGTATGAATGGACTGGTTTCCTCGTACTGCGGCATTACCCAGCTCTACAAGAAAGTAAACCTACCATTTGTAATGTGACACTTAAAAGGCAGTCAGTCCAAATAATATTATGCAGATTATCAATATGCTGGACTTCTTCCCCTCGTTAAAGCTGTGAAACCACAGCAAATTGGAGAATTTGATTCAGCCCTACACCAATCTCCATAACTTTGCATTCTTGATCAAAATCTGGTTTAACCAACTACCAAGGAGCTCTCTCTGCATGCTGTTATCCTCTTGCACTCTCAGTCTATGTCCACCAACTCGGTTCCTCTGCAAATGAACCCACTACACCAAGCACATTGAATAGAATCCTACAAGATTGCAGTCTGCAGGGTGAAGCTGTTTCCGGCAAATCATTCTAACCAAAGGCATGAGATAGTTTGCTGTGCCACATACATTGTAATTACCCCTTGCTCTCTTGTTGCCATCAAAGAATGAGGCTTTCCAGCCTTAGACTTGAAGGTCATTTGTAACATATCAATACCACAGCATTTTATCAAGGAGCAATGAATTGTGACTCTGGGTCACTGAAACACTAATGCAGTTTAGCTTCCTGTATCTACATACCTGTTCGTGCCTTCACAAATTCTCTGTTCTGTTGTAGGGAAATAAAAGGAAAAAATGCTTTATAAATTGTTCTAGTCGCTAAAATAATTCTTGACAAGTCATATAACTTTATTTTACTTACCAACAGGGATATCTACATGGCACTATAGAAAAGGAAAAGGAAAATAATTAAATATTCCAATTCTGTAAATCTCCCAGCAAAGAATTTACCAAAAGATTCTATCAATTTCTTGCTGTAGGGATCAGGGGAAACCTTGGAGAAACTGCATAAATGCTCATTTCCAATTGTTTACATAGTTTTACTGAGATTTGCCTTTGAAATTACAGCAAGAGATTGGGAGAAACCCATCAAAATTCCAAGTAGAATCTGTAAAATATAGCAAAAGTGAATCACGTGTGTTTTTATGCCAGTCCAACTCACCTGTTGGGCATTCACAGATGTTACCAATGACCCTAGAACAATACAAGAAAGATGGTTTAAAAGATGGAACCCTGTTAATTTTTTCCTTTTATTTAGACATGCTATATTGAATTTATTGATGTAGAGTTTACCCTCTGAGAAACTTTTTTGCACTGGGGGTAAATCATCTTCTCTCAACATCAGTCAATCTGGCCAGCACCATATCCGAGAAAGGCAGAGGGAATAGGGACAGTCACCTGTTCACACTGACGAGGTTTATGGGATAAGAGATTTGGTTGTATATCGCACAGAATCAGGAAATTTTCCAAGTGAGCTATTACATATCCCACCAGTTAGGATCAAACTCTGACTGTAGCTGCTGTTCTAATAATCCAATGTAATAGCCCTTTGAAATGGAAATACAAGTCAAAACCCCATCAACTTCAGGGCACTACGCTGCAGTGAGCATGAATGAAGTGCAGGAAAATCCCACTGACCCTGAAAAGACCCTGAAGTAAATTTAAAACACTAACATGTTCCTTGATAGGACACACACACACACACACACACACACACACACACACACACACACACACACACACACACACACACACACACACACACACACACACACACACACACACACACACACACACACACACACACACACACACACACACACACTTCTGAAGGAACTCAGCAGGACAGGTAGCATCTATGGAAAAAAGTACAGTCAACGTTTCAGGCTGAAACCCTTTGGCAGGACTGATTTTGTCCTGTTCCTTCATTGGATCCAGGATCACTTCAGCAATAAAACTTAAATCCCATGAATCATTATTAATCTAATAAGCATGCACATGACACACCACTTCTTAGTGTCTTACATAGGATAAGAAAACCCTCTTATACATTTCTATTTTGGATAGTCTGTGAAATTCTAGACTATTTTGATGCATGGCAAACACCAGTATCAATGAAAAAGGGTGAGAGTACATATGTGTTTATATTTTAAAAATAAATTAGACTAAATTTGTAGTGTTTATTTGTGATTCTTTCTTAATTGTACAAGTATACATCTAGAAAGTACTAGTCAATGGAATGGAATCCCTCTGCTGAGGAATATGGTTTATACGGTTGGAAAACTCTGATTATAAATGGTTTGTATGCTCACGGGGTTAAACAAACGGCTTGATCCTGTTCTTTAAGATATTGTTACATGGCATTTTCTAATGCAGCTCTATACAACAAAAAACAAACCCACCAATCGTGATGCTGACTATGAGAGTCAAAGGAGAAATCCACTCAAAAGTCATCTTCAGCCTCATTTTTGAGAAGAAGTCGTTCTTTTCAAATCAAATTCAGCTGTCCATCCTGCAAAATAAAGTCTTCATAAAACTCTTACCTATTAAAATCAATAGGAAGAAATATTCACTGTGTTTACCATTGATATGGAAGAACATGACAGTAAATGTGGGAACATATAAATCAAGACATTAAGAAAGTTGCATAAACATGAGCAATCAGGAGTTTTCCCTGTCCTTCTTTATTGTAGTATTGCATTAGGGAAATGTAGTATTCTACTTATGACCTTGGAATAGAAATTGCAAATATGATGCAATGTTTTTTGAGTTAAATGTTCTGTTTGCTCTGTTTTCCATAGTAAATCCCAATATACACAATATAGAATCGAATAATGTGCAATAATCAACGTGCTTTTTTCTCAAATAGCAATAATCACAATTAACAACTCCTTGCCTTTATATAGCACCACTACCGCCAGTATTATGGCCATTAGAATAGGCCAAAGGGAATGTTTTCTACAGCAAGGGATTTGCATCCTGGATCACCGTTCCCTTTCCGTTATTGATATGGCAAATGTACAATGCCATGTTTCACACAAACAAATATGGATATACACAAACAGACATACAAATAGGCCACTCAGCCTTTGGTTTTCCAGATCATGGCTGACCTGTGTGTAAGCTCAGCTCCCGCCTACTCCTCGTAACTTTTTGCATTCAAGTCCTTTAGCAATAAACAATAATATTTTGATACCTCTCCTAGTACTGGATGAATAAAGTTCCATTAACACTTGAAACGTTTGACTCTATCCAGTCCTAAGTCACCTGCTAGTTCTACACCCCTTCCCAATTTGAACTGTCCACCAAAGGTGCTTCAGCAACTCTACAGAACTGACACTGCCAAATCTACCACCTAGAAATCCAGGGCAGCAAGTTCAAGAAAACAGCAACCTCAATTTGCCGTCCAGGTCACACAACATCTTGACTTGGAATTAAATAGCTGTCTCAAATCCTGGAACTGTGAGAGCACCTCAGACTGTGTATTTGCTACCATGCCTTACCCAATGCATAAATGGCAAACTGGCCCAGGGTATTTGACATATTCATCTAGTCATAGTGATTGCTAGGGCATAGTTCATAACGAGGAAAATATTTCCTCAGAAAAATGCTGAACCACAGTTAGTTCTACATACAACTGGCTCTTTGGTCTTGAACTCACCATTGCATTTTACAGTACATTCATGCACATGCAGTACTGTGCAAAAGTATGAGGCACATGTAAAAAAATTCTCTAAAGTGAAGATACTTTCAAAACAAATGAAATTAAAAGTTTCTCTTTCAATATTTGTATTCATATTATATAAATTGCACGAGGACAAATACAAAATTCATAGGAATACAAGTAATATTAATTACATTACATGTAAATCACAGTAATGTGATCACAGTATCCCACATTCCAAATCAATCATGTAGAAAAAAAGATTGAATTATGAAATGAAATAAAATAGAATAATTGTATTTTATTTTTTTAAAAATCTACCCCCACTACCAAAATGAGCTGGTTGGTGAAAAAAGAGAAAAAAAACAATACCATATAATATTATAATAATAATGGCTCAGATCCATACTTTAATAACAGTTCAAAAATTATGAAAATAACTCAGAAAGGGTCCCCAGAGCATTAAAAAATCATGTTTAGAATCAGAAATCGAACAACAAATCTTCTCTAGATCAAGGCACAACATAATTTCAGATAGCCATTGAACATGAGTGGGTGGGGCAGCCTCCTAATTAAAAGTTTCTAAATAGAAAATTTACTATAAAAAGCAGTAAACAGTAAAACACTGAATCAAATGAATATTTGGTGTGTGACCACCCTTTGCCTTTAAAGTGGCATCAATTCACTTAGGTACAGTGTTGTGTGGTTTTGTAAGAAAATCATCTGGTAGGTTGTTCCAAGCATTTTGGAGAATTTACCACAGTTCTTCTGTAGACTTTGACTGCCTCACTTACTTCTGTCTCTCCAGGTAATTCCAGACAGCCAGATGACATTGAGATCAAGGACCCTGTCTGAAACCATATAAAAAAATCTGGGCTACCTCAGACTTTTGAACAGTACTGTATTTGGTTTGGACTTGGGAACTAAAGAAGCAATTAAAGAATTTGGTGATAAACCCAATCTGGGAGGTATAACCAAATGCACAATGCTGAGACCAGTGGGTTTTAATGATATAACTGAGTGAGAGCTCAGGATTCCTCACTTTAAGATGAAGCACAGCCCTGGAGAGCTGCCCCACATGGCTGCGCTCCCAATTAGACTCTGTCAGTATAGTGCAGACTTCCACAGGATATCTCAAACTAGGAACAGCATCTACACAGCCTAAACTGGATTAGACCTGGGACAAGTACAATACTTCTACTAAAATAATTAGGTACAAACAGTCCTCTACAGAAGAGTGACTCGCCCTTTTTTATTTGATTCATCATTAAATTTAAATAGATTTTAAAGAAGTGTGAATGACTACATTATAGGAAATTTGAGCAAATTATACAGAGAGGCTGAGCGAATTGGAATGGCCTTCCCTTCCCAAGGGGTGACCTGAAAGAGGTCATAAAGATTTGAGCAGCAGAAGCGGCTGGTCACAGACTTTATCTCCTAGGATAGTGGAGCCTTACAGGACACAGGTCTAATACAAGAGGGAAAAGATTTAAAAGAAACCTGCAGGGCAAGATTTTGTCCCCATAGAGAGTGTGCTGGATTATATAGAATGAACTGCCATTGTAAGTTAAATGTGGGTACAATTACATTTAAAATACATTTAGACATGGAGAAGTTCAGAGGGATATTCACCAATCTCAGGAAAATGAGCTAGCTTGGGTAAGCATTTTTAGCACGGATGACTTGGGCCAAAGGGCTTGCTTTCATGCTGTGGAACTCTATGACTATGAGGTGGGTGTGAGAGGATAGGAAAATTAAAACGGTCTTCTAGAAACTCATCAACTCTCTCAGTTACTTCCACTATACACCTATACCTCCTCCCACCCTATGCATCTCTTTTTCTCAAATACCCTGTATCTGCTACGCCTGTTCTCAAGACATGCCATTTGGCTCTAGGACTTCTGAAATGTGGCTCACCCTCTGGCACAGTCGATTGAAGCTCACAAATGTTCTACTTTTCTCATTTTACAATTACATCTGTAATTTATATGCATTTTTCACAACCAGGCAGAAAGGCCCAGTCTACACAGTGCACTGAATACAATAATGGATACGTGTGGTTATCAATTGCCAAGATGAAAGATGAGAAATCAAAGCAGAAGATCATTCAACCCCTTATAACCTGTTCAACCATTCAATAAGATCATAGCCAATCTCTTATCTCAGCTTGACTTCCCTTGCACAAGAATCCTGTCACATTTCCTTAAGTAATTAAAAACTTATCGGTGTCTGAAAAGAATGTATGCTGTGACTAAGCCTCTATACCTTACATCAACATAGAATTCTAAATATCCAACACACCCAGATGAAGATATTGTTTCTAATTCTAGAATGTTAACCCCCTTGCTTTCGAATTAGTCCAAGACACTGCAGCCAGGTCTAGCATTAATTCCACCATCAACCCTGTCAGGCTCCATAGAATTTTTTTATACAAGTTTGAAGAGTAAATGCAGCATCAGTGGAAAGAGAACAATGCATGTTTCAGTGAGATTATCTTTCATTCTAATGAACTCAAGAAAGTACAGGCCTCCATCTCAATGTATTAAAAAAAAATCTGTTTAGATTCATGAGAATGAATAGAGAAAGAACACAAGCAGGGGGGATGTAGAAGTTGTGAAATGTTGGCCGGAGTGGTTGCAAAAGGGGAAGTTTTGAAATGCCCAGAACTTTAAATGGTATCTGTGAAGAGAAAAAAATAAACTATAGTACTATTGTAGATGGAGGAACTTATAGTAGATCTAACCAAAACTAATACAAATTGCATTAAATTTGAACACTGCATCATGCTCAGATAGTGTAAATCTCTCCTCACAAATGATGGAATCAATCTTTGCTGCACTTCCTCTTTTACATCAGTCCTTAGATGAGGAGTTTAGGCCAGTCCACAAAATTTCAGATGTGGCCTCACTTGGGCTCTATATAACTGAAGCAACCTGACAATGAAGCATGTTAGTCTTTATTGCTCTAATCCATTTGCATTAGAGGCCAACATACTGTTCGCTTCGTATTTGTTGAACTGCACAGTACATCTAATGGGTGGATGATGAAGTAGTCAATGGTACAATTGGAGGTACAATCAAATGGTACAATCAGATTATTCCACCAAAGTATCCACTACCAGTCCTGGAGCAGAGAGAGCTGACAGGCACCACACATTGGTGTTATTCTCTTCTCCAAGACAAATGGACCAGAGGCGTGAGCACTCACACGTTGGTAAATCAAAAGGCAGATTATCTGAACAAGAGAGAGAGAGGGAGAGACTGCGAACAAGGGAAGTTCAGAGGATCTAGTTCTTCCAATGATGACTTACAAAATGTTAGCAGTAAAGTGCAACCAGTGGTCAAGAAGGTAAGAGGCATTTTGGCCAATTGCAAAGGAATTAGAGTTTAATAACATGGATGTTTTGCTACTATTATACAGGGTGCTTTGGTGAGGCTACACATGGAATATCGTGAACAGTTTTGTTCCCGTATCTATAAAAATAGTATTAAGGCACCGGAGATGGTCAAAAGGAGATTCACTAGGCTAATTCAAAGGGTAAGAGGTTTGCCCAATCAAGAGAAACTAGACGGTTGGGTTTATATCCCTTGGAGTTTAAGGAAATGAAGTGGAATGTAGCACTGGAATGTTTTCACTTGTGGGACAGTCCTGAGCAAAGGGACGTGATTAGAAAATAAGGGCCCATTAAACGAGAGTTGCATGAATTTTAACTTAATTGGTAAATTAGTCTGTTGTTGTCACAAATACAGAGGTACAGGTAAAAGCTTTGTTTTGCTTGCCATCCATACAGATCATTTTATCATATCAGCGCACTGCAGCAGAATAAGAAAAAAGCAGTTACGGAAACTGGTACAGAGAAAGTTCAGTGCCGGCAGACAGTAAGGTGCAAGGCTAAAATGAGGCACGTTGTAAGGTCAAGAGTCCACTTGACTGCACAAGAGCACCGTTCAATAGTCCAATAACAGCAGATAAAAGCTGTCCTTGACCTTGGTGGTATGTGCTTTCAGGAGTTTGTATCCAATGGGATAGGAGAGAAATGTCTGGGATTGGCAGGGTCTTTGATTATGTTTAGCAAGACATTAAGAAAGTGGAGAAGTTTCTTTTCTGGAAACACAGTGAATCTCTGGAATTCTTTAACACTGGGGGCAGTGGAGGCCGAATCATTAAATATATTTAAATTGACGTAGACAGATATTTTAAGGGCTGAGAAATTGAGGGTTACAAGGAACTAGCAGAGAAGAGTAGCTGAGCCATAATCATATGAAATGGTAAAGCAGGTTTCAGGGGTGGGGTGGCCCACCTCTGCTCTTGTTTCCTTTTGTTTTCTCAGTGATAGACAAGTAAGCATGTTAAGGCCCTCTGAACACCCACATTTTTAAATGGTGAGAGATTGACAAAAATATTCAGCATTTCAATTTTTTCTATTGAAGTGGATAATGTCATATTTTCCACATCATATTCCATCTGTTTTATCCTTGCCATTCAGTTAGCCTGCCTATATCCCCGTGAAGCCTTTTCTTTATCCCTCTCACAGCCTGCCATGCCCCAAAATTTTATATCATACACAAATCTCGATATATTAGACTGAAACCCTTTATCCAAATCAACAGCACATATTGTAAACCCCACCGATGTTCATTGTGGCACACCACAGACATGAAAATGACCCACTTATTCAATATTGTTTACCGTCCTTTAACCAATCCTCATTCCACATATAATCCACCAATACCATGCACTCCAATTTTGTTAAATAACCTCTTGCACATATCGAAGATCTTCTGAACGTTGAAATTCACCATATTACCTGGTCCAAGTTATTAAAGCAAATCTAAAGTACCTATGAAACACTATCTCAGCACGCCTAGAATCTGCTAACACTTTCAACTCAGAGATCTCTGGGTAAGGGTTCCAATCTCATTATTGAGCATATAATCCAGTTTAACATTCCAGTGCACTTTTGAGAGCTTGGTGCCCTTATAAAAATGCCATCCTTTAAATTAGTGATAACATTTCTCAAAGATGTGTAAGGATTCTATGGCACTTTAAAGGGCAAGGGATTTATAGGGATTTATTTTCTGGGATTCTGACCTATTGTTAACTTTCAAGGACTTTGTTTAAACAAAACATCTCATGTGTGGGATCTAACCATGCATAAACGAGTATGACAACTATACAAGGCAACTTTTTTTAAATTCATTTACGGGAGCCAGCTAAATCAGCATTTGAGAAGGTGGTGATGAGCTGCCTTCTTGAACTGATGCAGACCCTGAGGTGTAGGTACACCCACAGTGCTGTCAGGAAGGGAATCCCATGATTTTGACCCAACGACAATGAAGGAACAGTGATATGTTTCCAAGTCAGGATGGTGAGTGACTTGGAGGGAGATTTCCAAGTGGTGGTGGTCCCAGGTATCTGCTGTTCTCGATTTCTAGATAGTAGCGGTCGTGGGTCTGGAAGGTGCTGCCTTAGGAACTTTGCTGTGTTGTTGCAGTGCATCTTGTAGAAAGTACACACTGCTGCAACTGTTCATCGACACTGGAGGGATCGTATACTTGTGGAAGGGATACCAATCGAGTGGACTGCCTTGTACTGAATGGTGTCAAGCTTCTTGAGTGTTGATGGAGCTGCACTCATCCAGGCGAGTGGTGAGCATTCCATTACACTCCTGACTTGAGCCTTGTAGATGGTGGACAGGCTTGGGGAGTCAGGAGGTGAATTACTGACCACAGGATTCCTAGACTTTGACCTGCTCTGGTAGCCATGGTGTTTATATGGCTAGACCAGTGGACTTAGTTAACCAAGTTAAACTTAGTCAACTGACTTGACCAAGTTTTTTTGAGGAGGTGATGAGAGTGATTGATGAAGGTAGAGCTGTGTGTGTTGTCTACATGGATTTTGGTAAGACATTTGACAAGCTCCCATCCTGGGAGGCTCATCCAAAAGATTATGAGATCGATGGTGAACTGGCCATTTTTATTTGGAATTAGCTTTCCCAGAGAGGACAGAAGGTATGGTCAGCAACAGCTGGTTCTGGTTGACCGTCTGTGACAGGTGTGTTCTATCGAGATTCTTACTCGGATCTCTGTGGTTAATATAAAAATGACCTGTTTGAAAACGCAGATGGGTGGGTTAGTAACTATGATTATGAAGGTTGATGGTTTTGCGGATTGCATAGAACATGGGCAAGGGATGCAGGAGGAAGACCAGTGCAGATATAGGTTTAGAAATTGCAGATGGACTTTAACCCGGCCAATTCTTAAGTGTTGCACTTTGGAAGATCAAATAGGGAGAGGTAACATGCCGTTAGTGGCAGTATAGATGAGCAGAAACATCTTAGGGTCTAGCTTCATGGCTTTCTGAAGGTAGCTGCATGGGTTGATAGGGTAGAGGAGAGGGCATAGGCATGCTTGCCTTTTTTTGATCGAGGACCTGAGTTCAGGAGTTAGAAAGATACATTGCAGCTTTGAGATACTCCTGTTGGGCTACATCAGGAGTACTGCATTCAGTTCTGATCATTCCATCCAAGGAAGTATGTTGAGGCTATGGAGAAGGTATAGATGAGGTTTTCTGGGATGCTGCCTAGATTAGAGGACATGTGCTATAAGGACAGGTTGGACAAACTTGGGTTGTTTGCTCTTGAGTACTTGTGGCTGAGGAGTGATCTGACAAAGATTTATAAGATTATGAAAGGCTTTGACAGAGTAGACAGCTAGTGTCATTTTCCCAGCATTGAACTGAATTGACTTTATTTCTTACATCCTTCACACATATTAGGAGTAAAAATCTTTATGTTATGTCTCCATCTAAATGTGCAATCATAGTAATTTATAATAAATAGAACAGTAAATGTAACATAGAAATACACTCAAATCAGTGTGAGTTAATCAGTCTGATGACCTGGTGGAAGAAGCTGTCCCAGAGCCTGTTGGTCCTGGCTTTTATGCTGCGGTACCATTTCCCGGATAGTAGCAGCTGGAATAGATTGTGTTTGGGGTGACTTGGGTCCCCAATCAAACTCTGGGTCCTTTTCTCACACCTATCTTTGTAAATGTCCTGAATCATGGGAAATTCACAACTACAGATCCACACCACTCTCTGCAGAGTCCTGCCATTAAGGGAGGTACAGTGCCCATACCAGGTAGTGAAGCAGCCAGTCAGGATGCTCTCAATTGCGACCCTGTAGAAAGTTCTTAGGATCTGGGGGCCCATACCAAACTTACTCAACAGTCTGAGATGAAAGAGGTGCTGTTGTGCCTTTTTCACCACACAGCTGGTGTGTACAGAACACATGAGGACCTTGGTGATGTTTATGCTGAGGAACTTAAAGCTGTTTACCCTCTCAACCCCAGATCCATTGATGTAAATAGGGGTTAGCCCATCTCCAATCCTTCTGTAATCCACAACCAGCTTCTTTGTTTTTGAGGGAGAGGTTGTTTTCTTGACACCACTGCGTCAGAGAGATGACTTCTTCCCTGTAGGCCACATTGTTATCGTTTGAGGTTAGGCCAATCAATGTAGTGCTGTCGGCAAATTTAATTAGCAAATTAGAGCTGTGGGTGGCGACACGGTCATGGGTATACAGGGAGTAAAGGAGAGGACTTAGTACAAATCTCTGAGGGGCTCCTGTTTTGAGAGTCAGAGGGGTGAAGGTGAGGGAGCTCACGCTTACAACGTGCTGGCGATCTGACAGGAAGTCCAGGATCCAGCTGCACAAGGTAGAGTCAAGGCTGAGGTCTCTGAGCTTCTTGTCAAGCCTGGATGGAACTGTGGTGTTGAAAACTGAACTGTAGTCTGAGAACAGCATTCTCACATAAGCATCCTTCTTGAGCCTGCTCCGCCATTCAATGAGATCATGGCTGATCTAGCCACGAACTTAGCTCCATCTACCTGCCTTATCCCCATAACCCTTAAACACAAGCAATTTTGCAGATGCTGGGAATCTTGAGCAACAAAACACAAGCTCCTGGAGGAATTCAGCAAGTCAGGAAGCATTTATATAGAGGAATAAACAGTTGATGCTTTAAGCCAACACCCTTCAACAGAACTGAAAAGGAAGTGGGAAGAAGCCAGCAAAAAGAAGGTTGGGGGGGTGGTGGGCAGGAGCACAAACCGGCAGATGTTAGGTGAAATGAGGTGAGGGGTGAGTGAGGGGTGAGTGAGGGGTGAGTGAGGGGTGAGTGAGGGGTGAGTGAGGGATGAAGCAAGAAGCTGCAAGGTGAAGAGCTCAAGGGCTGTAGAAGTAGCATTCTTGTAGTAGAAAAGATTAGATCATGGGAGAAAGGGAGATGGCAGGGAACTCGAGGGAGGTGATGGGCAGGTGAGGGAAAGAGAATGGGTGAACAGGGAACCAGAATGGGGAATGGAAATAGAGAGAAGGGAGAGAGGGGTGAAATTATTGGAAATTAAAAATATTGATGTTCATGCTATCAGGTTGGAGGCTACCCAGATTGAATACTCCTACGCCCTGAATGTGGCTGATTGTGGCAGTAAAAGAGGTAATGAAGCATGATTTCAGAATGGGAATGGGAGGTCAATATGAAATAGGTGGTAAGCAGGAAATCCTGCCCTTTGTGGCAAATGAAATGAATGTGCTCGACTAAGTGCCCCCCCCCCCCCAATCTACGTTGGATCTCACCGACGTACAGGAGGCTGAGCCTGGAGCACGGATAAAGTAGATGACCCCAACATACTCACAGGTGAAGTGCTGTCTCACCTGACAGGCCTGCTTGGGGCTCTGAATGACAACGAGGGAGAAGGGGTAGGGGTAAGTGCAGTGCTCGTCTCACTTGCAGGTATAAGTGCCAGGAGGAAGATCAGTGGGAAGGGACGAATGGACAAGGGAGATGGTTTGAGAGTGATCCCTAGAGGAAGTGGAGAGTGGGAGAGAGGGAAGGTGTGCAGATGTCACAGAGACTGATGTGCTGTATATGGACGCTCCACCTATGGTGGTAAGTAAAGACAATGGGAACTCTATCCCAGTTATGGCAGCAAGAGGGGATTTGTGGAAGATGGAGAAGATTCAGGTGAGGATGGTATTGACGGTTATGGAAGGGAAACTCAGTTCTTTGAAAAAGGCGGACACTTCAGGTGTTCTAAAATGGAAAGCCTCATCCTGAGAAAGGGTGTGGCAGACAGAGGAACTGAGAAAAGGCAACAGCATTTTTATAAATAACAGAGTGGGAAGAGGTATGGTCAAGATAGCTATGAGAGTCAGTAGGTTTATAAAAGATATCAATAGGTAGTCTATCTCCAGAGATGGAGACAGAGAGATGAAGAAAGGGGAGTACGATCAGAGATGGACCAAGTGAATTCAGCAGTGGGGTGGAAGTTGGACACAAATTTGATGAAGTTCTCGAGCTTCACGAGGTGCAGATGCAGCTGCAATGCTGTTGTCAGTGTTAGGGAGCATTATTTGTGCAGGCTTGGAACATGGACTGTTCTATGTAGCCGACGAAAAAGCAGGTATAACTGGTGCTCGTAGCTGTACCCGTGGTTTGGAGAAAGTTAGAGGAACCAAAAGAGAAACTGTTAAAAGTAAGAACCAGTTCTGCCAGACAGTGAAGGCTAGAGGGGAACTGGTTAGGTCTGTTATCCAGAAAGTGAAGAAATTTAAGGCCTACATGATGGCCTTTTGCGTGTGCTCCCCATAAACCTTATTACCCCAGCAATTCAAAAATCTATCACAAAGTACACTGCAGATGCTGTGCTCAAATCAATACGTACAAACAAGCTGGAGGAATACAGCAGGTCGGACAGCAGGTTGGGCAGCATCCGTGGAAACGAGCAGTCAACGTTTCGGGCCAAATCCTGACGAAGAGTCTCGGCCCGAAACATTGACTGCTCATTTCCACGGATGCTCCCCGACCTGCTGAGTTCCTCCAGCTTGTTTGTACGTGTCAATAATCTATCTGTGTCTTAAATATATTCCATGGGGTGGCCTCTACTGCTTCCCTGGACAGAGAAATCCACAGATTCAGTATTCCCTGTGAAAAGCAGATTCTCCTCATCTCTGTCCAACACGACCCTTCTTTACTTCAGTGAGCAGTCAGTTCTGAAGGTGATTTGTAGAATGCCAATCCTGGTGCATACACATATAATCATTCTCAACTACAAAGTGCATACTTTGATGGATTTGTTTGTTCCATTCACAGTATGTAGCCAATGCCACGAAGGCCAGTATTTATTACCCATCTCAAATTGTCCTATGATGCTGGTGGAGAGGTATCCTGCAGACACAGTGATGAATATGCCCCAAACTGTTTGACAGGCAACAAAAGGTGACAATGATTTAAGTCGAAATGGGGAAGGGTGTGACCTAGTATGGTGGGATTCCCATGTACTGGGAGCCCTTAATCATCAGGAGGAAATAGAAATGTATTACAGTCTTTAAAAAGCATGTATTGCACCACAGTGCAGAACAATGGAAGGATTATGTATTTAGGTGAAGACTAGAGCTGATCAGCTTCAATCACCCTGATGTTATACCAAAGATGTTCAGGCTGGCAGATTAAATAGCAACTGTAAATTGCCTTTAGTGCAGGTGGGTGGTATGAGATTTAGGGTGAGGGTCAAGCTGATCGGACAATGACTGACAGGATAAGTAAGTAGTAGAGTAGATTGATCAAAGAGCTGGCATGTTCTTGATGGAATTAATGGATTGATTCTATGTCAGCAGAAAATATAGAAAATGTGGGAAATTATAGGAATTTAAAAGGCTAAGGAGAGAGGGAAAAGAATAATGTAAATGATAAACAAATTTAAATATAGTGATATTATTAAAAACAGGAGTCATTGTGGTGAGTATGCAAAGTAAATGCAAGCAGTAGCGGAGTATCGAGTGAGGGCAGGTATTTTGGAACAGTCAGACCCAACAAGGGGATAAACATAGAAACACACACAAAATGCTGAAGGAACTCAGACTGAAACATCGACTGTACTTTTTTCCATTGATGCTGCCTGGCCTGCTGAGCTCCTCCAGCATTTTGTGTGTGTTGCTTTGGATTTCCAGCAGCTGCAGACATTCTGTTGTTAGTAAATACAGAACTCTGCTGTAGCTGAGCAGAGGGCAGTCAGGTGATATAACAAAAGACTAGAATCTGTAGCCCAAATGATAGGCAGAAGAACACTCCAATTCCTTCCTCAGAATCAAATAGGACACCGAGATTGGACACAGACTCACTCAGTTTCACACAGGTGTCAAGGCTAGGGATAGAGTTGTAATTAAGGATTAAAGCTTTTGATGATGAGCAAAACAAAAAAAAACTTTTGGCTTTCCTATACATAGTTGAAGAGAATTTCTTTTCATCCACAATAGAAATAGTGTGACAGGTTAGAGGATGGATGGGAATCAAGTGATGAGAGAGAGCTGGGTGGCCTAAGCTTCAATGCACTGTTTCCAGAAGACATCACCAAGGATCACCAAGGATGTAGAAGAGATCTTTGAAAATACCCTCTCTCCAACTTACAAAGTAATGAATTTCTTTCATTCCAAGTTCTGATGAAAATTTTAAACTTTAAATGTTAGCTATTTCTCTTACTGCAGATGTTGCTGATTCCAATATATTTTTGTGTTTTTTTAACTTCAGGTTTCCAGCATCTGCAGTTTTTTCCCCCAATATAACAAAATGGGTATAGAAGTAGATCCTGGTTACAAACGAATGAATGAGAAGAATGAGATTGGGACTCTGTTTATCTAACCTATAGTGGAATCTTTACCAAAAGGTTTTATCCCATAAGACCATAAGATATAGGATCAGAAGTAGGCCATTTGGCCCATGAATTCTGCTCTACCATTTCATCATGTCTGATCCATTCTTCCTCTCAGCCCCAATCTCCTGTCTTCTCCCTGCATCCCTTAATGCCCCGACCAATCAAGAATCTATCAACCTTGGCCTTAAATATATGTAAAGTCTTAGCCTCCACAGCCACATGAGATTCTCCATTCTCTGGCTAAAAAAATGCCTGCTCATCTCAGTTCTAAAAGGATGCCCCTCTATTCTGAGGCTGTGTCCTCTGATCCTAGACTCTTCCATCAGAGGAAACATCATCTCCATATCCACTCTGTCAAGGGCTTTCAATATTTGATAGGCCTCAGTGAGGTCACCCCTCATTCTTCTGAATTCTAATGAATACAGGCCCAGAGCCATCAAACACCCTTCATATGACAAGCCATTCAATCCTGGATTCATTTTTGTGAACCTCCTTTGAAACCTTGCCAGTCAGCCCCTCCTTTCTAAGATAAGGGGTCAAACGCTGCTCACAATACTCCAAGCAAGACCTCACCAGTGCTTTATAAAGTCTCAATGTTACATCCTTGTTCTTGTTCTCTTGAAGTGAATGCTAACATCACATTTATTTTTCTCACCACAGACTCAACCAGCAAATTAACCTTTAGGGAATCCTACACAAGGACTCCCAAGTCCCTTTTGGCCAAATTAGCTTTGTGTTAGACACAGACAATATACTAATAATTTCAGCACCAGTCAGTTGATATAGAGATGGGAGGAAACCTGAAGGAGAAATTTTTAACTAAGTTTCACGAATATTGAGAGATACATGTCAACTTCTCTTTAACAGGCAAAAACACTTAACCTGGTATGTTAAATGTGCTATGTTTATTCCAAAACCATCGGCACAAATGAACACTAATGCACAAAGTTATTCTGCTGCAAACCCTTCCACTTCTCCACTGTCTTCTCCTCAAAGGCGTACACTGAAATCCAATCACATTGATCCAGATTTTGATAACTTCTCTTTTTATCTCCTCCTTTAACTCAGCATTGTATAAATCTGAACATAGTTCTGGTTCTACACTCTAGGCTAATAAACAGCTACCCCAAGAGCCTTGCTTTAATTCTGGGGCAGATCCACAGTGGTACATTTGGAGATTAGCTCTACTACTAAATCTAGCCATATGTTGGATCAAAACGAAAATTGCAATGGAGGCAAGAAAGAAAAACAGACTTGCATTGATGTATTTTATCTTTCATAAGCTCAGGACTCAAATTTTCCAAAACACTAAAGTCAATTTTTAAGAAAGATGGCACTCAATCTATGCCCAGGGATGTGCCACAGATAAAAACTCCCAAAATGTAGAAATCATTTGTGCAAATCTCTAAAGCAATAATGACCATTTAATTTGTTTCAGCATTGGTGTCGAGGGTGCTGGGAAGAACTACCCTGTCTTAAAGCCATGATATTTGAACACTTAAAGTGCATGTGTTCTACATCAATTTAGGGAAAATTCAAAGCAGAGTGCCGGAGTCAAAGGAAGTACTTTTAATATTCTGAATGCAAGGAAACTCCATAGCAGAAGCAGTATCCACTAGAACAAGGGATCTCAACCTGGGGGTCCATGGACACCTCGGTTAATTAGGGATCCTTGGTATAAAAAAGGTTGGGAAACCCTGCTCTCAGAGAATGTTCCTGTTAAAATGCTTTATTTCATGTTCAGCATTTTTGTTCTCTTTATCAAGCAATTCTTCACACCAACTAGATTAGGGCAAGAATTGGTGAAACTTACAACTTTGTATGGAATCTATGCTTGGACTTGCAGTTTAGCAAATATTCCAGCATTAGAAATGGTGTATTGGAAACCACAACTCTTTTCAAGTTTAAGTTGTGTTACAGTCTGTTTAAAGAAATGCCTTCAACTCACTTTGCAATTAGTTGAAGGGGAATTACAATTTAGTTATTTAGAGATGTCAGTCCGAGATGCCCCACCCGGCAAATCACCAATTTAACACTAGCCTAATTACAGGACAATTTACAATGACCAATTAATCTACAAACCCCTACATCTTTGGAGTGTGGAAGGAAACCAAAGCACCTGGAGGACACTCACACAGTCACAGAGTGGAAGTACTCCTTACAGATAGCACCTGATCTGAACTGCAAACTCCAAAATGCCCAGAGCTGTGAAAGCATTGTGCTCACCACTACAGTACCGCGCGGCCCCTTTGATTTGTAGAACTTGTGAAGCTTGCAGATTGTTTTAATGGTCCTGTTTAAACTTGAAATACTTTAATGTTAGCCTTTGGAGGAACTTTCAATAGTTTAATGTTAAATACTGGGTGGTGTAAAAAGCACAACAGCACCTCTTCACCTCAGATGGTTGAAGAAGTTCGGCATGAGTTCCCAAATTCCAAGGACTTTCTACAGAGGCACAATTGAGAGCATCCTGACTGGCTGCATCACTGCCTGGTACAGGAACTGTACTTCCCCCAATCGCAGGACTCCACAGAGAGTGGTGCGGAGAGCCTAGCACATCTGTAGATGTGAGTTTCCCACTATTTAGGACATTTACAGTGACAGGTGCATAAAAAGGGCCCGAAGGATCATTGGGGACCCGAGTCATCACAACCACAAACTGTCCCAGTTGCTACCATCCAGGAAATGGTACCGCAGCATTAAAGCCAGGACCAACAGGCTCCGGGACAGCTTCTTCCACCAGGCCATCAGACTGATTAATTCACGCTGACACAATCGTATTTCTAAGCTATATTGACTGTTCTGCTGTATATCTTACTGTACAATCTATTTATTACAAATTTCTATAATTTGCACACTGTACAATCAGACAGAAACGTAATATAAAGATTTTTATTCCACATGTATGTGAAGGATGTAAGAAATCAAGTCAATTCAATTCAAATGAAAGGGAAATCAAAATTGTTCAATGGTTATATTATGAATTTAAAATTCTCCATAATAGTGTTGGGGAAATGGACAGTTCTTTTAAGGGTTCCTCGGAGAATATTACAAGTTGACTTAGACTAAAGGCAAGAAATGTCTAAGATATTAACGTTAAAACGGTGGGAAGGTCAAAACACTTGCAATACTGTATATTTTCTCTGTAAACAGCAACTATGCCTCTACTGCACTTTCTTCAGGTTCTCTCCACAAACCTCAACCCACAGGTCCAGTCCACAATCCAATCTATCTATAATTTTTGGCCCCATCAGTATACTTCATAAGACTCCTTTCATTCAATAAACCCTCTTAAACCTCCTGTTGGGTTTCAACGCATTATTACATCAAAAAGCTCAGCCTGCCTTTCCATACTCAGTCTAGTAACCAATGGCTTTCCTTCTTGTTGATCGCTCTAATGCTTAAATCCAGAACTTGTACTTCATAAAAGTCTCCAATACGGCCAACGGACCGCAGAAATAAACTTTCCTCGCAGTGAAATATTTTGCAAATTAATTTCCAAGCACTTCTTCCCGTTCCTTATTTACAAATGATTTACACCTGTATTATAATAAACGATTTTTCTAACTTTGTGTCAGGTATTTTCCAGAACTATTTATTTAAAACTTGATTTTATTTTTGTTAAATTATACAATGAGCAGAGATAGGGAACTGTCACTCACCTTCCTTCTCGCTGAAGGGATGATGCGGAACAATGCTCAGGACAGGGACATCGAGTATATTGCGTTCGAGATGGGTGGAGTTTAGCGACGTCAGAACGAGATGTTAGAGTGACAAGGTAAAAGAATAAAAAGAAAGGAATTTAGATTTGCATCGCTAATTGTTTCTAAATACCATCGAGCATGAATCTGCATTAAATCAACTGGAGAAACAAGCAGTTTACCCAATGTGACACTAGCTGTATAAATATTGACTTTGATTTAGAAATTCAATGCCTGTCGATAAACTTGTTTTTGTTGTCTCTATTTCTTGTTTTGGGGCAGTCCTGAAGATGTGCAGATTGTTGCTTTAAGTTTCACTGCTCCCCGGCCGTGCCTCTCTAAAAGTCAGTTGGGACCGTGTACGGTCTCCTGTCTGAACCAGGAGCGATGGGGGTAGGGTTGATTCAGCAGTATTGGCCAAGAGAAATTTTGAAACAAAACTAAAAATATTAGCTACCCACGCTGGTAAGAAGTGAGAAGGACCGACAACGTAAAAGCTAAAACTGGCGTCTGTGGGTACGCACGCATTCCGTCCAGAGGGCCATTTGATCCATAGTGTTGGTGCCAGACCGATTACCCGAATAACCCAAAACTGTACAATGGAACCCCCTGACAGTTCTAAGTCTGCTAGTCTTCCATGGCTATAAACATTACTCCACCAAGCAAAATCAGAATATATCGACGAATAAGATCTAAGACGTCAAAGATTCTGAAAAAAAGTGTTGTGACCAAGTTCTGATAAAAGAATATGAAACTAAGTTAAAACAACAACACACACAAAATGCTGGTGGAACACAGCAGGCCAGGCAGCATCTATAGGAAGAAGCACTGTCGACGTTACGGGCAACTGGAGGTGGTCGCAAATGACCCATTGACGTACTCGGGGGAATTCCTCATTAGTGGCAGTGTCAGACAAACAGACGTAGTAGACTCACGATTCTTGCATTCTTATTGTTGTATAAGATGATCGTGTGGGTAGCCAGAGCTGAAATGGCTAACACGAGTAGTTTTAAGGTGCTTGGAAGTAGGTCAAGGGGGATATCAGAGGCAAGCTTTCTACACAGTGGCGGGTGCCGGGCGAAGGTGGAAGAGGCGGGTACAATAGAGTCTTAGAAAAATAGAGGGTTATGCGGTAGAGGGTAATTCCAGGCAGTTTCTACAGTAGGTTACATGGTCGGCACAACATTGTGGGCCAAAGGGTCTGTAATGTGCTGTAGATTTCTATGATTCTATTATCTTCTGAGCCCTTTAGGTGAAGGTCAAGGAAAAGGTCACTATGTTCATAACAGGAATTCTTACCTGATATGGGAAAACAAATCTCAGTAGATGTCAAAGAAACATAGAAAACCTACTGCACAATACAGGCCCTTCGGCCCACAAAGTTATGTCGAACATGTCCCTATCTTAGAAATTGCTAGGCTTACCCATAGCCCTCTATTTTTCTAAGTTCTAAGTATCTATCCAAAAGTCTCTTAAAAGACCCTATCGTATCCGCCTCCACCACTGTTGCTGGCAGCCCATTCCAAGCACTCACCACTCCCTGCATAAAAAAACTTACCCTCTGCGTAAAATACTTACCCCGATATCTCCTCTGTATCTACTCCCCAGCACCTTAAACCTGTGTCCTCTTGTGGCAATCACTTCAGCCCTGGGAAAAAGCCTCTGACTATCTACACAATCAATGCCTCTCATCATCTAATACACCTCTATCAGGTCACCTCTCATCCTCCGTTACTCCATGGAGAAAAGGCTGAGTTCACTCAACCTGTTTTCATAAGGCATGTTTCCCAATCCAGGCAACATCCTTGTAAATCTCCTCTGCATCTTTCTATGGCTTCCACATCCTTCCTGTAGAGAGGCGACCAGAACTGAGCACAGTACTCCAAGTGGGGTCTGACCAGGGTCCTATATAGCTGCAACATTACCTTTCAGCTCCTAAATTCCATTCCACGATTAATGAAGGCCAATACACTGTACGCCTTCTTAATCACAAAGTCAGCCTGTGCAGCTACTTTGAGCTGCCTATGGACTCGGACCCCAAGATCCCTCTGATCCTCCACACTGCCAAGAGTCCTACCATTAATACTATATTCTGCCATCATATTTGACCTACCAAAATGAACCACTTCACACTTATCTGGGTTGAACTCCATCTGCTACTTATCAGCCCAGTTTTGCATTTTATCAATGTCCCACTGTAATCTCCAACAGCCCTCCACACTATTCACAACACCTCCACCCTTTGTCATCAGCAAATTTATTAATCCATCCCTCCACTTCCTCATCCACGTCATTTATAAAAATCACTAAGAGTAAGGGTCCCAGAACAGATCCCTGAGGCACATCACTGGTGACCAACCTCCATGCAGAATATGACCCATCTACAACCACTCTTTGTCTTCTGTGGGCAAGCCAGTTCTGGATCCACAAAGCAATGTCCCCTTGGATCCCATGCCTCCTTACTTTCTCAATAAGCCTTGCATGGGGTACCTTATCAAATGCCTTGCTGAAATTCATATACTGCTCTTCCTTCATCAGTGTGTTTAGTCACGTCCTCAAAAAATTCAATCAGGCTCGTAAGGCAAGACCTGCCTTTGACAAAGCCATGCTGACTATTCCTAATCATATTATGCCTCTCCAAATGTTCATAAATTCTGCCTCTCAGGATCTTCTCCATCAACTTAACAACCACTAAAGTAAGACTCACTGGTCTATAATTTCCTGGGCTATCTCTACTCCGTTTCTTGCATAAAGGAACTAAATCCGCAACCATCCAATCCTCCAGAACCTCTCCCATCCCATTGATGATTTAAAGATCATCGTCAGAGGCTCAGCGATCTCTGAATCTTTTATTCCCAAAAATATCTCCATATTTTTCTCTGAGAACATTTGTTCCCAATTTAAGCCTCCAATTTCCTGCCCAACTTCACTCCAATTAAATGCTTTTCTAAATTGTCTGTTCCTATCTCTCTCCAATGCTATTGTAAAGGAGATAGAATTATGATCATTATCTCCAAAATGATCTTCCACTGAGAGATCAAACACCTGACCAGGTTTATTTCCCAATACCAAATCAAGTACAGTCTCTTCTCTTGTAGGCTTATCTACATATTCCTGAACACACCTAACAAACTCCACCCCATCTAAAAAAATTGCTCCCCTTGCTCTAGGAAGATGCTAATCGATATTTGGGAAATTAAAATCTCCCATCACAACAACTCTGTTATTATTACCTCTTTCCAGGATCTGTTTCCCTATCTCCTTCTTGATATCCCTGTTACTATTGGGCGGCCTATAAAAAACACCCAGTAAAGTTATTGATCCCTTCCTGTTCCTAACCTCCACCCAGAGATTCCGTAGACAATCCCTCCATAACGTCCACCTTTTCTGCAGCTGTGACACTATCTCTGATCAACAGTGCCACGCCCCCACCTTTTTTGCCTCTTCCCTGTCCCTTCTGAAACCCAGCACTTGAAGTAATCATTCCTGTCCCTGAGCCATCCAAGTCTCTGTAATGGCCACCACATCATATCTCCAAGTACTGATCCATGCTCTAAGCTCATCCGCTTTGTTCACAATACTCCTTGCGTTAAAATAGACACATCTCAAACCGTCCATCTGAGCGTGACCCTTCTCTATCACCTGCCTATCCTCCCTCTCACACTGTCTTCAAGCTTTCTCTATTTGTGAGCCACGACCTCTGGCTGTTCTCCCTCCCACTGCAGGATATCTTGGACACGATCTGAAATATCCTGGACACCTGGGAGGCAAACTACCATCTGAGTTTCTTTACTGCGTCCACAGAATCGCCTGTCTGATCCCCTAACTACTGCCCTATCACTACTGCTTTCTTCTTCCTTTCCCTACCCTTCTGAGCCACAGGGCCGGATTCTGTGCCAGAGGCACGGCCACTGTTGTTTCCCCCAGGTAGGCTGTCCCACCCCCCAACAGTACTCAAACAGGAGTACTTATTGTCAAGGGGTACAGTCACGGGGGTACTCTCTAGTACCTGACTCTCCCCCTTCCCCCTTCTGTGACCCACTTGTGTGTCTCCCGTGGCCCCTGTGTGACCACCTGCCTATTAATCCTTCCTATCACCTCCTCGCTCTCCCTGACTATGCGAAGGTCATCGAGCTGCATCTCCAGTTCCCTAACGCGGTCCCTTGGGAGCTGCAGCTCGACACACCGGGTGCCGATATGGCCGTCCAGGAGGCTGGGTGACAGTACTAAAAAGGGGAAACCAAAGTGACCAGCTAAAAGATCATTGGGAATGGCCCAGTGAAGGTGAAATGCAAAGACACAACAAAATAGTAGAAAATGATTTGGAGAGGACAAGCTTGAGTTTTAGGAATTCAAGATTACAAGAATGAGGGAAGACGTAATTACCTGTCCACTCTGATTCTGACTTCTTAAATTATAGTAGCTGATTGGCTGACCACCTAATGTTGATAATCTGTTAGCTCGGTGCCATTTTGAGTGCTGGTTTAGCCATGGGATGCTTGGTTTATTTCTACTGTCACATGTATAGTGAAAAAAACTTTTTCATGCCATCCATACAGATCAATTTATTGCATCAGTCCATTGAGGTAGTCCAAGGGAAAACAATAGCAGATTACAGTTGCGGGAAAAATGCAGTGTAGGAAGACAATATGGTACAAGGTCATGATAAAATAGATTGTGAGGGCAAGAGTCCATCTTATAATATGAGGGGATTGTTCACAAGTCCCAACAGCAGGATAGACCTATTTTATATCTTCTGCCCGATTTGAGGGGGTGAGTAATGGAAGGGAAGAAGAGACAAAAGAGAGTTAGGTTGCGCATGAATTTACAGGTCCTTGACAGATTGGAAATTCAGGTGCTGAGGTCTTTGACAAATGTCATGAAGCTGCTGCAAAGGAGAATTGTACATGCTGGTATTAAAGTACAGTGAACAGGCATTCTCTATTGTTCTCAAGGCCTTGATCTAGCTAGCCTAGATTATCATGGCTTTGTTTTTGTATTCTATGATCATGTGGACTATTACTAAAGGTTCAAATGTTTCACTTAAGTGGCATTCAGACTGAAGTTTTAGCAGTCAAGGAGGTTCTAATATAAACTGATCAGAGGGATTAAGTTTTATACCATTGACCAGGCTATTTAAACTGGTAAAGTAAGAGAGACATTCAGTGGAACTGTGTAAATTGGTAAATCTGACATGTGAGTTTGCTACAAGCCATCTTGAAAGCCACCTTAACACGTTCCTTCAAATGTAAACCATTACATATCAAAGCATGAGAGTGAATCTGAATGTCATAACTATTTGCTTGGCAGCTTTTTGGAAACCTAGACGGAAATCTCAGAGATTGCTCCCAGGTTGTTCTTACGTCTTTTCTCTGTCGTCTCTCTCAAAAGAATGAGAGACTGTTGGGAGAGATATAGGTGTGTTTTTTACAGCTGCTGGGGTAGTATTACAGTATTACAGATTTGATGAACCGGTCACCTCCTTTATTTTTTCATATTTGTAAAGTAAAAATGTAAAAAGCATTTCCATTCCTCAATGAATCAGTTGGGAAAGAACCTACGGTAGTTTCTGTAACTTTGCGGTTTCCCCAGAATGAAAATGGTATTTCGAGTACACAATTGTAAGGAAGAACGGATTAATTGTTACTTCATCTATGATGCAGCACAAAAAACACAATAAGATAAAGAACAGAATAATAATATTAAAACACAATAAATATAAATACACAAACTAACTTATATGCATAGATTGATTGTATGTCCATAAGGTGACACTAGGCACAGGTGTGTCTATATATAAGGTACAACAGGAAATGATGAAGTAGTGGTGGTTAGGCATGTGGAGGGACGGGTTAGTGGGTGGAGGAGCTGATCAGCCTTACTGTTTGGGGAAAGTAACAGTTTTTGAGTCTGGTGGTCCTGGCGTGGATGCTACGTGGCCTCCTCCCCGATGGGAATGGGACAAACCGTCCATGAGTGGGATGTGTGAGATTCTTCATGATGTCACTGGCACCTTTCTGTACATATGTCCTTGATGGCAGTTGGGCTGGTGCTGGGGATATATTGAGAAGTTTTGACTACCCGTTGTAGAGCCTTCCTGTCTGGTGCAGTGCAGTTTCCGTACTAAGCAGTGATGCAGCTTGTTAGGATGTTCTCTACTGCACATCTGTAGAATGAACTGAGTATAGATGTACGTAGTCCATCTCTCTTCAGCTTTCTCAGAAAGTGTAGGCATTGGTGAGCTTTCCTGTTGGTGTAAAGCTGTTAACAATGAGAATTGAGAAAATCTTATTGAAGTCCTATTCTCATTAATTTAAGGCGGACTTGACTGCAGAGCGGGAGATCATGGAGTGAGTTGGAGAGTGTTCCTTGTGGGCTTTACATGCCAGTTTAAAAAAAAGTGAGCGTGGCCTGTTGTGACTTGTCTGTGAAGCAGGAGATTGCCTGGGTTAATACTGACGTAGCTTTGTTTGTTACCTGCTGAGTCATATGATGTGGGCATTTCTGGTCTTTCCATGGCCATGACTGTTCCTGGCAATTTTTTTCTACAGAAGTGGTTTGCCATTGCCTTCTTCTGGACAGTGCCTACACAAGACAGGTAACCCCAGCCATTATCAATACTCTTCAGAGATTGTCTGCCTGGCATCAGTGGTCACATAACCAGGATGTGATATACACCATCTGGTGGCAGAGTGGAGATACATTCTCTACCAAAGGGGGTGTAAGACGCTCCTGCAGGTCACCCTTGAGCAAGATGTATTACTCAATTGGCCCCCCAATAAGGGTCACACAAAGCCATGGTAGCAGGTGGTGGACAGTCATGTGAGCAGTGGAATTTCAGCATACCTAATAGTCTCTCTTATGACTGCATCTACAGGAAGTTTACCCAAGTTCAGCTCCTGACTGACAAGGTCAGGAAGCTGGAGCTGGAGCTGGATGTACTCAGGCCCATCAGGGAGGCTGAAAACCACACAGATGAGACTTTTACTGAGGTGGTCACATCCTGATGCACCATCAATAACTCTCGGAGACGGGAGGTGAACGATAGGCTTTTATTAGCAGCAAGAGGGACCACGACATCTTGGAGACTGAGGGAGGAGCAGTGCCTCCAATCACCTTTATACAGGGGTCTGTGGGAGGAGCCGCAGGAGCAGTCAGCAGAGGGGCGTGTCCAGACAGATATACATGGTTTACCACACATCCAGAGCGCAGCTTCAAATAGTAGATGGGTGACCATCAGAAGTAAGGGGAGTGAGCAGTCAGTGCAGGGTTCCCCTGCAGCCATTCTCCTCAGCAACAAGTATACCCCTTTGGATGTTGGTGGTGGGGATTTGGCCTATGAGGGCACAGCGAAAGCAGCTGGCGGGGTAAAGTGATAGGAAACTTGAGGCTTCAGATTCTAAACACTGCGTTGTGAGGCTGTGAGGAAAGACAGGCAAAGGATAGGACAAAATTGCAGTCAGTGGGATGAGTTGGAGTAGAACAGGGGGGCAAAATTGAAAATTGTTCAAAACGAACACAGAACTGAAGGTGTTATATTTGAATGCATGAAGTATATGGAATAAAGTAGATGATCTTGTAGCGTAGTTAGAGATTGGCAGGTATGATGTTGTGGACAACACAAAGCCATGGCTGAAAGAAGATCATAGTTGGGAGCTTTACATTCAAGGATGCACCTTTTATTGAAAGGTCAGGCAACTGGACAGAGGGGGTGGGTTGGCTCTGTTGGTAAAAAATGAAATCAAAGCCTTTGAAAGAGGTGACATAGGATTGGAAGATGTAGAATCCTATGGGTAGAGTTAAGAAACTACAAGGGTATAAAGACCCTGATGATAGTTATATACAGGCCTCTGAACAGTAGCCAGGATATGGGATATAAATTACAACAGGAGATAGAAATTGCATGCAATAAAGCCATGATAGTCATAGGGAATATCAGTATGCAGGTAAATTGGGAAACATCAAGTTGGTGCTGGATCCCAGGTGAGGGAGCTTGTAGAATGCCCATGAGTTGGCTTTTTAAGAGCAGCTTGTGGTTGAGTCCACTAAGAAAAAGACAATTCGGTATTGGGTGTTATGTAATGAACCAGTTTAATTAGGAAGCTTAAGGTAAAGGAACACTTAGGAGCCAGTGGTCAAAACATGATGGAATTCACCCTACAATTTGAGGATAACATCAATTGTATAAATATTACAGTGGAGTAAAGGGAATTAGAGAGGTATGAGAGAGGAGCTGGACAAAGTTGATTGGAAAAGTACATTAGCAGGAATGATGGCAGAACAGCAATGGTTAGCGTTTCTGGGGGCAAATTGGAAGGTGCAGGATAGATTCATCCCAAAGATGAAATAGTATTCTAAGGGGAGGATGAGGCAACCATGGCTGACAATGGAAGTCAAAGACAGCATAAAAGGAAAAAATATAGCAAACTTTTGTAGAAAATTAGAGGATTGGGAAGTTTTTAAAAGCCATCAGAAGACAACAAAAAAGGAGAGAAAAGATGAAATATTAAGATAAAACTAGCCAATAATATTGAAGAGGATACCAAAAGTTTTTTCAGATATATAAAGAGTAAAAAGAGGTGAAAGAGGATATTGGGCTGCTGGAAAATGATGCTGGAGGGGTACTAATGGAGGACAAAAAATGGCAGATGAACTTAATAACTATTTTGCCTCAGTCTTCACTGTGGAAGACCCTAGCAGAATGCCAGAAGTTCGAACGTGTCAGGGGGCAGAAGTGAGTGTAGCAGCTATTACTAAGGAGAAGGTTCTTGGGAAACTGAAAGGTCTAAAGGTAGATACATTACCTGGAGCAGATGAACTACGTCTCAGGGTTCTGAAAGAAGTAGCTGAAGAGATTGTGGAGGCAATATTAATGATCTTTCAAGAATCACTAGATTCTGGAATGGTTCCAGAGGACAGGAAAATTGCAAATGTCATTCCACACTTTAAGAAGGGAGGGAGGAAGAAATGAAAAAGGAAATTACAGGCAAGTTAGCCTGACTTCAGTAGTTCGGAACATGTTGGGGTCCATTATTGAGGATGAGGTTTTGGGGTTCTTGGAGGCGCATGATAAAAAAAAAAGCCAAAATCAGCATTGTTTCCTTAAGGGGAAATCTTGCCTAGCAATTTTGTTGGAACTCTTCTGGAAAATAATAATAGCATAGACAAAGGAGAATCAGTGGATTTTGTTTACTTGGATTTTCAGAAGGCTTTTGACAATATGCCATATGAGGCTGCTTAACAAGATAAAAGCCCATGGTATTACAGGAAAGATATTAGCATGGAAAGAAGGTTGACTAACCAGCAGGAGGCAGAGAGTCAGAATAAAGGGGGCATATTTTGGTTGGCTGCTTTGTTTCACATTATAGGTAAATGATTTTGGTGACAGAATTGATAGTTTTGTGGTGAAGTTTGCAGACAATACAAAGATAGGTGTAGGGACAGGTAGTGTTGAGGAGGCATGGAGTCTGCAGAAAGGCTTAGACAGATTGGGAGAATGGCAAAGAAGTGGCAGATGGAATATAATTTTGGGAAGTGTATGGTTATAAAAGGTAGAAGGAATAAAAGGTAGACTATTGTCTAAATAGGGAGAAAATGCAAAAAAATTCAAAGGGCTTGTGCAGGATTCCCTAAAGGTTAACTTGCAGGTTGAGTCAGTGGTAAGGAAGGCAAATGTAATATAAGGGCAAGGATGTGATGCTGAGGCTTTATAAATGATTGGTCAGACCACATTTAGAGTATTGTGAGCAGTTTTGGACCCTTTACCTAAGGTAAGATGTGCTGGCATTGGAGAGGGTCCAGAAGAGGTTCATGAATATGATTCCAGGAATGAAAGTGTTAATGTATGAGAAGCATGTAATGGCTCTAAGCCTGGACTCACTGGAGTTTAGCAGAATGAGTGTTGATCTCATTGAAACCTTTCAAATATTGAGAGGTCTAGATAGAGTGGATGTGGACAGGATATTTCCTGTAGTGTGTGAGTCTTGGACTGGAGGGCAGAGTTTTAGAATAGAGTTTGAAGGAATTTCTTTAGCCAGAGGGTGGAGAATCTGTAGAATTCATTGCCACAGACAGCTGTGGAGGCCAAGTAAATGAGTATATTTAAAGTGAAGATTAATAGATTCTTGATTAGTCATGGCATCTAAGATTACAGGGAGAAGCAGGAGAATAAGGTTGAGAGGGATAATAAATCAGCCATGATGGAATGGCAGAGCAGACTTGATGGACTGAGAGATCTAATTCTGCTCCCATGTCTTACAATCATATGGTTGAGAAGAAATAGTGGTGGATATAAAATCCAAATAACTTTTGAAAGAAGTAGTGGAAAACTATTTGAAACAAAAAAAGCAGTGAAGAAACAGCGTACGAATAGGAGTAGTGATAAATGTGAGCCAAAACGGTACCTTTGTACTGTATTGCAAAATTATGATCCAGTTGTTTAGGACAGTAGAGTCTGGATCTATGGGATTGCAATATCACATGTTCAGTATGAAAGTGAGTGACATTAAGAATTCCACTTAAAGCCTGAGAATTTTCAATTCAATCCATATGTGAAAATGTGTTTCAGTTACATATCAAGTGTAATGATAGTTTTAGCAAGAGTCGTAGCAGTTCCATCAACTAGATGGTGTATAGACTTAAGGGATCTAATAGGAAATAATGGAAAAGACAGTATAAACCTAGGTAATGCAATATGTTCAAGGATTTCAGTAAACAAAGGAAAGTCATAAATTAAAGATCTTGAGAATTTATTGGTTTCCTTTCATATCCTATTCATTGTTACTGGCAATTCACGTACAGTTTTCCAATGATCTTTTCAGAGTGAGCTATCCTGCTGATAGTGCTGAGCACCAGAAAGATCTAAAAATGGTAAAATTAGAAAATGCATGTCAGAAATTGAAATAAAAATATGAAATGCTGATAATAATCAACAGATCACGCAGTATCCGTGAAGGCAGAAACAGTCAACATTTAAATTTTTGTCTTTTCATTGGAACAAAATAAATTTGCATAATAAGAATTTAAGACTTGAAATGTTAAACATTTTTCTCTCCACAGATGTCCCCCGACCTAAGAAATTTCAATATTTCTATTTTGATTAATGAAAAATCCTACCCAGCTTAACAAATAGCTGTTCTTGGAGGAAAAAGACCACAATTAGCTTTGAGCAGATTGTACTTAAAAAAAAAACTAACCTTTTTGTTCTGCAACATTACTTATTCAAACATCAAACAGCACAAACTACCAAAAAGTGCAATTTTTAAAAAAAATTGCAGTGGACATACTGTAGATCAGCTGGAAAGTTGTGCAGTGATAGATGGAATTTAATCTTGGTAAGCATGAGGTAATGTACTTTGTTAGGTTAATTTCTCATAGGACATATACAGCAAATATCAGGGAACTTAGCAGTGTTGATCTACAGCGAGACATTGGTGTATAGGTCCATATGTTGCTTCCCGGAAAGTGGCAACACAAATAGATTGGGTAGCGATAAAAGCATTTACAGTAGTTGGCTTGCCTTCATAGATTGAGACATTGAGCATAAGAGTTGGGATATAAGTTGGGAAACTTTGGTCAGACTGCATTAAGAATACTGTGTACAGTTCTGATCACCACAATGTAGGGAGGATGTGGTAGTACCAGAGAGAGTACAGAAGTGACTCTCCAGGATATTGCTTGGAATGGATGACTGTAGTCATAAGGAGAGATTGGATAGGCTGTATTTATTCTAGTGGAATGTATAGACTGAGGTATGACTTCAGTAGTTTATAAAATTATGATAGGCATAGATGAGATAGATAGTCAGAATCATTATCATAGGGCCGGAAAGTTGGGAACGAGAGAGCACCAGTTTAAGTTGAGAAGGGAGAAATTTAGAGAAGATAAAAGGAAAAGGTTTTTCTACACAGATGATGGTGAATATCTGGCACAAGCTTCCAGAGGAGATGTTGCAAGCAGATACTGTTACAACATTTAAGAGGTAGTTGCACAAGTACTTGAATAGGAGAGGAATCTAGGGATATTGGTTTAATGCAGGTAAATAGGTTTGGAATAGAAAGGCAAAGCAGTCAGTCTGGATGAAGGAGTTCAAAAGGACCCTTCTCTGTGTTGTACAGTTCTATAATCCCATGATTGTCTGAAAATAACCAGCATTCACAATCCAACACCATGTGTTTATTTAGTGAGTTTCGTATGTAGAAGCAAACGAGTACCTATATACAAGATGAGGAAACTGAAATCCAGCCAAAAATGACAGATTATAAACGCAAATCAAAAGTTTGGTGAAAGAGTATTTTCTACTGTGCTGAGAATATGTTGGCAGTTTTGCTGCAACACACACAAAATGCTGGAGGAACTCAGTAAGTCAGGCAGCATCAATGGAAATGAATAAACCGTTGATGTTTCAGGCCAAGATCCATCTTCAGGACTGGGAAGGAAGGGGGAAGATGCCAGAATTTAAGGGTAGGTGGAGGGGAAGCAGGAATGGCTAAAGGTGAGAGGTGAATTTAGGTGGATGGGAAGGGTAAAGGGCTGGAGAAGAAGGAATCTGATGGGTGATAGGGCAGAAGGAGGGGCTCCAGGGGAAGTTGACAGACAGATGAGAAGAGGTAAGAGGCCAGTGTGGGGAATAGAAGTAGACTCTGATGCAGAACTTCTTGCTTTAGATAAACTTTGAGTGAAAATATTATCTCTGTATAACACATACAAAAAACATTTTATTAGAATTCAGGCTGAAATGTCGACTGTTTATCTCTTTCCATAGATGCTGCCTGACCTGCTGAATTCCTCCTACATTTTGTCTATGTTTCTCTGGATTTTCTGCATCTGAAGAACTATTTCTTTTAAGATAATTTCTGCTATGCCTGTATCGATGGTCCAAGCCTCTGGATATTTCTCCGTAACAGCCACTATACCACAATTAGCCACAAATGCATAATTATGAGTAAAGGGGCTAATTGGAAGTGGCTAATTGACAACAGAAATTCACACTACAGTTGAAGATTGACTTGGGTTTCAGCTTAACCTTTCGAGTGTTTACCTGAATTCAAAGTCTGGCTGCCACTACCTCCTCAAATCCACCTCCATTTACATCAAAATGATTGAACATCGGTTTTGGCACAAAGGCTATCCACAGACATAGGTGATACCATGATTTGGAAACAGCAACAGCAGGTAAGGCAGGTCATAATAGTTACAAACTTTTCATGACAATCAGAGGTGGTTATTTTAAAACTACATGAGCAAAAACAATGACAAAAATTCCTGCAATGTTATGGAGTCCGAACAATAAAATGTATTGAGCTCACTTTAACATGAGACACACAAACACTAATCTTTCCTTCCATTACCTAGTTCCATCTGAGAATACCTGCTAAAACTCTGGGAAACAAGTCAAAATATTGCACTGAGTTCTTGAATACTGGACAATAGCATTATTGAATTATTCACAGAAACGAGGCTCCAGGACAACATTCCATACACCATCAACCTTCAGGCCAGGGCAGTCAGGGAACCGTGCAAATGTTATTTTGTGACTGTATTGTACTTTATCTTATCTAGGTACTGTGTTTTCTGCACCCTGGCCCCAGTGGAACGTTGTTTCGTTTAGCTGTATACATGTGTATGGTTGAATGACAATAAACTGGAACTTGAAATTGAAATTAAGAGCCTTAGGAAGATGATAATCAGTTGTCTGAAATATGACATGAACAATGTTGTAGCAGTAAACTACATTGTGGGTGTAGGGCAGCCTGGGTAAGTGTTGTGGCCATATGACACAGAAGTGATAAGCCATTCTTGGAAATGGTGCCACTTGTTGACAGACATTGTCATATCCGACTGACTTCTCTGATTTCCTTCCACTGGTTGTAGCGGAAGCTGTTGTCTCGTCTCTCCCTCTTTTTGTTGGCTGTACCTCTTCCCAGCTCAGCTTTTTAACAGGAAGTGCCGAGGAAGGTGGTAGTATCTGTGGGACTTGTCAACAAATTGAGCAGGGTCCAGTCCCCAGCAATGGCCCACACTCACCATGGGTGCAGCCTGAGCCTCACAGCTCAGAGCTCAAAGCTTGCATTGTTCAACCCAGCCCACCCAACACCAGTCTGTCTACTCAGAGCCCCGGACTGAATTATTACTGGGAGAGTGAGAGTGAAGGGCAGGGATTCACACCAGATTCCCGCTCGGTAGCTTCCTTCCTGACTAGCTGTCTATTTCATAATAAACTTTATGGTGTACACACCCAAGTGTTCAGACTGCCTGACAAAGAAAGTAGCAATGAATTAGTAATAAACTGTATTTAGATAAGGAAGCTTTTCAAACTGTAAAGATGATGAAAGAGTCACACTACTCAAAGCATTTGCCAACAAGTAAATATTTGTGACCACTACCCTTTGCCACACAAATCCTCTAATTGTGTATCTCCACTGAAAGGCAGTGCGATCTATCATAAAGAACATCAGGTCGCATAAGGTGGGGCACCATCAACCTTGAAACTAAACTTATACCTCACACTAATATACCATAGTGCTCTCCCTTTTTAAAAATGTGAACAGCAGTATTCAACAGATGGATACAAGATATACTGCAAATTTATATTATACTCGTATATGTCACAGTTCTTTAAATTCTCATTCCCCTGTAATCTGTTCTCTCACATACCCATCAACCGAATGCTGACTCTCCTGCCACACATCTACACTGGAGACAAGCTGCAAGGGTTAATTAGCCTTCTAACCTGCATGCATTTATTGAATTGAATTGACTTTTTAAATTACATAGATCATATACATGAGGAGTAAAAATCTTTACGTTACATCTCCACCAAAATGTGCAATGTGCAATTATAATAATTTATAAATATTATGTACAACCAGTTAGTCAATACAACATAGAAATACAGTTGCGTCTGCATGAATTAATCAGTCTGATGGCCTAATGGAAGAAATTGTCCAGGAACCTGTTGGTCCTGGTTTTTATGCTGTGGTACCATTTCCCGGATGGTAGCAGCTGGAACAGTTTGTGGTTGGGGTGCCTTGGGTCCCCAATAACCCTTCAGGCCCTTCCTACACACCCGTCTTTGTAAATGTTCTGATTAGTGGGAAGTTCATATCTACAGATGCGTTGGGCTGTCCACACCATTCTCTGCAGAGTCCTGCAATTGAGGGAAGTACTGTTCCCATACCAGGCAGTGATGTAGCCAATCAGGATGCTCGCATCGTGCCCCTGTAGGAAGTTCTTAGAATCTGGGGGACCATACCAAACTTCTTCAACCATCTGAGGTGAAAGAGTCGCTGTTGTGCCTTTTTCACCACACAGCCAGTATGTACAGACCAAGTGAGATCCTTGGTGATGTTAATGCTGAGGAACTTAAAGTTGTTCACCCTCTCAACCCCGGATCCATTGATATAGGATGTAGGATGAAACAAGGGCATGTAGAGGAACATGGTCACAGGGAGAATGTACAAATTTTACATGGACAACTACGTAGATCAGAATTAAATCCAGGTTGCTATGAGGCAGCAGCACTACAGATAAGGTTATACTTGTTCTTTAATCTAATCCTCATTGCCTCATCGTTCAGACACAGGATTTAGCTTTCCTGTTGGATGAGAGAAGGACACTGAATGTCCCAAATGCCACACATTCATGTAAAAGCTATAAAGGTCAATGATGGACTGTGGAACTGGTGCGACTTCTAGGGCACATCTCTTGCCCTTCTTCTCCAGCCCTTGACCTTTCCCACCTACCTGACTTCACCCAATACCTTCCAGCTAGCCTCCTTCCTCTCCCCCCAACCTTTTTATTCTGGCATCTTCAGTCGCGAAGGAGAGTCTTGGCCTGAAACATTGACTATCTATTCATTTCCATAGATGCTCTCTGACCTGCAGAATTCCTCCGGCATTTTGTGTGCATTTCTTATGGCACAGGTCTGGACTAGGAACTGAAAGGCTGAATGATTTGACAGATGAGGATATGGGCTTTATACCTAGTAATGATACAGTACGTTATTAAGCAGACGCACAGAATAGTAACACATTGAATGACCTGATCATGATGAACTTAAACTCTATTCTAGTCAAGTCAGAGTACTCATAACAAATTATGCACAGTATTCTCGATATATTGTATAAAATTCGCTATGATCATTAGTACCTCCATCTGGGTTTGACATTTTTATGTTGGTCTGACCTCAGTCCTGGGCCCTGAGATGTTGAGCGACAATGCATTAAAGGGTAGTAGGTGATGCATGAAAAACTGTTGTATATAGTCACAACTCAGTCTTATTCCACAGTGGTGGAGGCAAGCCGGTGGCATGTTTACCAATACCTTCATTGAAAGAGCCAATATTAGCTCATCATGAAACCACTGAAGATGCTGGAAATGTGAAATGTAAACACAGAATGTTGTAATGAATGTCAGGTGCCACCTGTGGAAAGGTATTACTTAACTTCCCTGTTAGAGTGAGATCTTTAACTGATCTCAAAGATAAGATAAATATATTCTGAAAGGATGAATCATGAAACAAAATTGCTGGCATTTAATCTGGGCGTGCATTCTGCTTCTTGTTCCATTGCCTCTCCCTTTTGCTTTGTTCCAACATCAGAGGAAGTATTTTGAAACAGTCAAAAATACTTGAATAATTTAAAGGATTTTGTTAGAAAAATAATAATTTTAATAATATCTAAAACATTAAATTCCTGTTAATTAGAAGTTTAGCTATGTAGTGACATGAATGTGAAAACGTCTTAATGAAGTAGAGAACAAATTGTCACTAATCTTACCTGTTTAAAAAATGAGAGTCTCACTGATCATTGAAGTTTGTTCATCTCCCCGTGCATGCTGCCTCACCAGCTGAGAATTTCAAGAATCTAATGATTTGATTCTTTTTCCAGAGTAAAATTCACTGGAAGACAGAAAATCAATCCATTTAACCTAATCCTATTGCTAGTCCCTCATTTATTTTTAATGTGTGTATTTAGTTATTCTGTATAACCTTAAGTGAAATGGGTCTGAATAAAGCTGGATGGTCTGTTCTTCTATTGGAGCGGTGAACTCATTAACAAAATGAGCATAACATTAAAAATAAGAACAGTTTTATTTATACCTTTCACAGTCCCAGGATGCTTCAAAACTTTTTGTAATGTAATCCATGTTGGTCACATTTCCAGCCTCCACCTGCACCCCTGTACCAGAAGTTGTGGGTAACAGTAATACAAAATTCTGAACTCAGAAACCTGGGCTAGCACTCCAGTGTCATACCAAAGAAGCCCAATGCATTTGGAAATATTTGCTCAAGGAGCTGTTTGATCTGAGGGGGGGGGGGGGGAGTAAAAAATCCTAACCATTCACTTTGAAATAGAGGAGATTAATTATAGACTTCTTCCCACAAACCCTCTATCAATAACTCAATATATTTTTCTGCTGCCTCCCCCTCATTGTGGTTTTCTCCTTGTAGAGATGGGAGTGAGCTCTACAAGTTAACTACTCATTGTGCAAAGGAGTCTCATCCCAGATCCCTGATATGATCTCTGTGTCAGACAATTTGTTCAGGTGTTCGTAACTGCAGAAAAATTATTTTCCTATGTGTATTCACAAAACTATGGCATTCATAAAAATTTAAGTTGAAATCAAGTTAAGAAACAAATTCCTCCTAGTAAAATCATGAATAAAGAAGGAACATTGGAATGACAATTACATTTTCAAAGGTTGTTTGTAATTGCTGAATCAAAGGAACAAAACAGTTCAGCTGGATGCACCTGCATGCAGCAATTAGCTCTGCTGAAAGTACCAATGTGATCTTCTAAGTAGTTAAATCTAGGTACCTAAAGTCTCCTTGGACTCAAAACAAAATGTTCACAATGTGGATTTGACATTGCTGCTATTACACCTGGTAAATTGAGCAACCAAAATTTAACCAAGCCAAGAGCAATGTGGACTAGAAATTGGATTGCATAGTACTTTTATTTTCAATGTTATGTGTTTGACAATGGCCTGACCCCAAAGCGGAACGCAATTATGGCTCTTTCTGAGGCAGTGACAGCAAGGCTTCCCTATAACGCAATCTAGTATCTCTCTGTATTTCTTGTCAGGATTTTGTCAAGTATTTCCAGTGTAAAATCCTTATCCAATGGGGCAATATAGTTTTCCAATGTCTTTCTAATAAACAAGATCACATAATATAAAAAACATGCCTGCCATAGATAAATAGATCTTAATCTCACTGTTTGCTCTGTGGCTCCATGATTTAAAGGTATATTCACACCTTCAATTACAACATTGCCATTCTGATCCATTGTGTCAAAGCTGCTTCTCAAACCACACCATCTCTAATTTTGGCAAAAGACTTCATAAGCTATTCCATGAGTATCAGACATCAAATCAAGTATTTTTTCAATGATAATTCCCATACTTCCAACAACATTATACTAATATTACCATTGCAATCACAGAATCTGGCCATTAAGCCAACCACTTTAAGTCAGGATTTATTTCAAGTCAGTCTCTTGCTGGAGTCTCCTCCCATCTATCCTTCCTTAAATCTATTAGGGTAATCCTCTATTTCCTTGCAATGACTGGATTCCTAAGAATATGACTCTGGAACATCTTGGCAACAAAGATGATCAGGATGCTCTTTATCAATTATAGCTTGACATTTAACACCATTATCCCTCAAAACTAATCAGTCAACTCCAAAACCTGAGCCTCAATACCCCTTGTGCAATTGAATCCTGGATTTCCTCACTTGCAGACCCTAGTCATTTTGGGTTGGCAGAAACATCTCCTCCACAATCTCCATAGCACAGAGCAGCCCTCTGCTCTACTCGCTTTACAACCGTGACAGTGTGGCTAACTACCACTCCAACACCATATACAAGTTTGCTGATGACACCTCTGTTGCGGGTGTATCAAAGAGGGTGATGAATGAGCATACAGGAGGGAGATTGAAACTTGGCTGAATGGTGTAAAAACAACAACCTCTCAATGTCAGTAAGACCAAGGAACTGATTGTAGACTTCAGGAGAGGGAAACTAGAGGTCCATAAGCCAGTAATCATCGGAGGATCAGAGGTGGAGAGGGTCGATAACTTTAAATTCCGTGATGTCACTACTTCAGAGGACCGGTCCTGGACCCATCATATAAATATTGTTGCGAAGAAAGCACAATGGCGCCTCTACTTCCTCAGGAGTTTGCGGAGGTTCGGCACGTTATCGAAAACCTAATGTGTGGTGGAAAGTGTGCTGACTGGCTGCATTACAGCCTGGTATGGGAGCACCAATGCCTTTGAGAGGAAAATCCGACAAAAGTTAGTGGATTAAGCCCAGTGCATCATGGGTAAAACCCTCCCAACCATTGAGCACATCGACATGAAACATTGCCATAGAAAAGTACCATACATCAAAGATCCACACCGCCCAGGCAATGTTCTTTTCTAGCTGCTGCCCTCAGGTAGAAGGTACAGGAGCCTCAGGATTCACACCACCAGGTTCAAGAACAGTTACTACCTCTCAACCATAAGGCTCTTGAACAAAAGGGGATAGCTACACTCATTTAAGGACTCTTTATATTGTTATTTCATGCTCTTTATTGATTGCTATTTATACCTGCATTTGCACAGTTTACAGTTTATAGTTCCTCATGTTTACAGATTACAGCTCTGTTCCATAGATTTGCAAAGTATGCCCACTGAAAAAGAACCTTAAGGTTGTATGTGGTGGCATATTGATGGCATCCGTTAGTCTCACGAGACCATGGATCTGCACCTGGAAAGTCTTGCAGTGTCCTCTCCAGGGCACAGGCCTGGTCAAGGTTGTATGGAAGACTGGCAGTTGCCCAAGCAGCAAGGGAAGGGCCAGGGCCGATACAGCTTGGCACTAGTGTCGTCGCAGGAGTTGCCAGAACGAGGTTGAAGACAACGTCGGACTGCCTTAGGGGCTCCAGCTCCGGATTTGTCCTCAGGGTTTAGTCCCGAAGCCTTTCCCATAAGTGGGTATGGCCGCAAGGCAGCGGAGATTTGAAATCAGAGTTTTCCCTCTCTTAGATGGACTGCCTTCCCAGGCTGACGAGCTCCATCTACTCAAAGGGCATATATATATATATATATATATATATATCAGGTGGCATATATGTAACCTGATAATAAATCTTACTTTGACTTTGAATATCACTGTTGCTGCTGATAGACTTGAAAATTGAACATCAAAGGGATGCAGGAATCCTTGTGGTTTATTTGGAAAAGAATGTATGGGGTCAATATCCTCTACAGATTAAAGACAACCACACTCCCACCTTGATGCACCATCAATAACTCTTGGAGACTGGAAGTGAACAATAGGCTTTTATTAAAAGCAAAAGGGAGCACGACATCTCGAAGACTGAGGGAGGAGCAGTGCCCCAATCACCTTTATACAGGGGTCTGTGCGAGGAGCCACAGGAGCAGTCAGCAGAGGGGCATGTCCAGACAGGTATACATAGTTTACCACACACCTAGAACATGCAAGCTTCCATCTGCCATCTAAACCAATGAAGACAAGCCATTATTAGGTGCATTATCACCGAGACTTGCAGTCTTCTGCACCCTCAGCTACATTTTCACAAACCTATATGAATTACCTTCAAGGATGAGGTCAAGGTCACTGTCATGTTTGACTTCTTAATCTGTGCAGTTACTATGGACATGTGCCGTAGGTGTTGCTCTCTACTGCAGCAGATATGACTTAGTTATGGTGTTGGTCACGCGATAGATAATTAGAAATCACAAATATTTATTCAGTGCATGACTGTAGCCTGCACAACCTCCATGCATACAGTGTTCTGTATGGCACGGAGCGACCACACCCCGCTGAACATCGACGGCTCCTCGGTAGAGATCGTTAAGAGCACCAAATTTCTTGGTGTTCACCTGGCGGAGAATCTCACCTGGTCCCTCAACACCAGCTCCATAGCAAAGAAAGCCCAGCAGTGTCTCTACTTTCTGTGAAGGCTGAGGAAAGTCTATCTCCCACGCCCCCCCATCCTCATCACATTCTACCAGGGGCTGTATTGAGAGCATCCTGAGCAGCTGCATCACTGCCTGGTTCGGAAATTGCACCATCTCGGATCGCAAGACCCTGCAGCGGATAGTGAGGTCAGCTGGGAAGATCATCTGGGTCTCTGTTCCCGCCATCACGGACATTTACATTACACGCTGCATCCGCGAAGGAAACAGCATTATGAAGGACCCCATGCACCTCTCATACAATCCCTTCTCCCTCCTGCCATCTGGGAAAAGGCTGCAAAGCATTCGGGCTCCCACGAGCAGACTATGTAACAGTTTCTTCCCCCAAGCTATCAGATTCCTCAATACCCAGAGCCTGGACTGACACCTTGTCCTACTGTCCTGTTTATTATTTATTGTAATGCCTGCACTGTTTTTGTGCACTTTACGCAGTCCTGTGTAGGTCTGTAGTCTAGTGTAGCTTTTTCTGTGTTGTTTTTTAAACATAGTTCAGTCTAGTTTTTGTACTGTGTCATGTAACACCCTGGTCCCGAAAAACGTTGTCTCATTTTTACTATGTACTGTACCAGCAGTTATGGTCGAAATGACAGTAAGTGACTTGACTTGTTCTGTTTGATACATCCTTACAATGTTAGACCTCATTTATATCTTTCTTGACTAATAATATATTAATGCATTTCATTTCTTAGCTGGATGGATAATCTTATAGGAAGCAGCTCCTTCCATTACCCAGTCTTCCAGGTGGTGATCAAATGGCCTACTTAAAAACCCTTGTGGTTAAACAGCTTTATGATCTCTTGGCCGTGAATAAACCTCAAGTTCAGACTCAGCCAATGAGATGTAACATAATGGCACTGCCAGTTCTCATTTTAATGTCATAATGGCGAAGTAGTGAATCCTTGAGTAGTTCAGGATTTAACTTCATCAATCACATTAGGTCATCTAGAAGTAGAGTGCTGCAAGTGAATTACAGTGAAAGAAAGAGGACCCCCACACTTATCAAAGGATGGGGTCGGGGCAACTGACATTTGTTTGCCTAGACTTTCCTTAAAGTGAAAGCAGGATGCAGCTGGGCCACAATATTTTTTAAAAGATAATTGAAAATCTTCTATCACCATTTTCGTCCCTGCTAATGAATTGTGAGAAACACGTCCTTTAATAGCAATGATACCCAAGTTTCCTTTGAATATGATGCAATAGTTAATACTTCTTTCAACTGTGAAATACATGTCCTGGTATCAGAGATCAGCAAGCATAACAAATGATCCCAAAGAGTTTGGATTTCATATATGACTATCCTTCTGTGACCTTCATGAGAATCGTGCCTGGGAACTGGGCTGATACAACCCTAAAAAAACTATCCTTCAGAGTGAATTCATTTCCGACATATTAAGATGGAAGCAATTTGCCAGATAACAGTGTTTCTATGATTTATAACGTCTTACCACGTTCACTTTCTACTTTTCATTAGGCTGATTCTAAAGGACACAATGTATCAGTCCCTCTCCCTTCACAAACCCACTCTTCCAAGTGACATTCTTTCACAGTAACAGGTCAAATATAACCAATTACTCAGCAATGCATATTATATGGGTTATATTAAACATAAAGGTTATCAGATATAGGAGTAGAATAAGGCCTGCCGGGTCTGCTCTACCATTTCATCTCCGCTGATCCATTTTCCTTCTCATCCCCAATCCCCTACCTTCTCCCTATATCCCTTCATGCTCAGATCAATCAAGAATCTATCAACCCCTGCCTTAAATATACAGAAAGACTTGGCCTCCGCAGCCACCTGTGACAATGAATTCCACAGATTCACCAGTCTCTGATTAAAGAAATTCCTTCTCTGCTACGTTCTAAAAGGACATCCCTCTATTCTGAGGCTGTGTCCGTGGTCCCTGACTCTCCACCATAGGAAGCATCTTCTCCACATCTACTCTATCAAGGCCTTTCACCATTCGATAGGTTTCAAAGTGGTCACCCCTCAATCTTCTGAATTCTACTGAAAACAGGACCAGAGCCATCAAATGCTCTTCATATGACAAGCTGTTCAATCCTGAAATTATTTTCACGAATCCCCATTGAACCCTCTCCAGTTTCAGCACATCCTTTCTAAGGTAAGGAAACCAAACCTGCTCACAATACTCAAAGTGAGGCCTCACCAGTGATTTATAAATTTTCAACATCACATCCTTGCTTTTATATTCTAGTCCTCTTGAAATTAATGCTAACATTGCATTTGCCTTTCTCACCACAGACTGCACCTGTAAATTATCCTTAAGGGAATCCTACACAAGGACTCCCAAGTCGCTTTGCACCTCAGTTTTTGTATATTCTCTCCTTTTAGAAAATAGTTAACCCTTTCATTTCTTCTACCACAGTGCATGACCATACACTTTCAAACACTGTATTCCATCTGCCCCTCCACCTATCTTCATTTTGTCTGCAAACCTTGCAACATAGCCGCCAATTCCATCATCCAAATCACTGGCAAATAACATAAAAAGAATTGGATACAACACAGACCCCCGTGGAACACCTCTAGTCTCCAGCAGCCAGTCAGAAAAGGCTCCCTTTATTCCCACTATTTGCCTGCTGGCAATCTACCACAGCTTTATCCATACTAGAATCTTTCCAGTAATACCATGGCCTTGTAGCTTGTCAGGCAGCCTCATATGTCGCACCTTTTCAAAGGCCTTCTGAAAATCCAAGTACGCAACATCAACTGATTCTTCTTTGTTTATCCTGCTTGTTACTTCTTCAAAGAATTCCAATAAATTTGTCAGGCGAGATTTTCCCTTGAGGAGACCATACTGTCATGTATCTCCAAATACTGTGAAACCTCATCCTTAATAATCAACTCCATCATCTTCCCAACCACAGAGGTCAGACTAACTGGCCTGTAGTTTCCTTCTGCCTCTCTCCCTTCTTGAAAAGTGGAGTGACATTTGCAATTTTCCAGTCTTCCGGAACCATTCCAGAACCTAGTGATTCTTGAAAGATCATTACTAAATGCCTCTTCAGCCACCTCCTTCAGAACTCTGGGGTGTACACCATCTGTTCCAGGTGACTTAGCTACTTCCAGACCTTTCAGTTTCACAAGAAGTTTCTCTCTAGTTATGCTAACTTCATGCACTTAGTGCTGCCTGACACCTGGAATTTCCACCATACAGCTAGAGTCTTGCACAGTGAAGACTGATGCCAGAGTACATAGGTTTGAAGCAAGGAGTAGTACATTTATAGAGGATCTAAGGGGTACTTTTCACATACACAGTGGTTGGGAACTGCAGCACACTGCTTGAGAGCCAGGGGATTGCAAGTTCTCTCACAACATTAAACAATATCTAAATGAGCACTAAAGTTAGCAATGTATGGAAGACTGCAGCCCAAGTGCTGGAAAAAGGGATTAATATGATAGGTACTTGATAGCTGACATAAACATGAAGGGCTTTTACCTGAGCTTTATGCAGTACTTCTATGACTTTATGATTCCATACCTAGGCCTCTAGGCCTCATATGGAGCCAGTGATCATTAATGGAGAATGTGTGGAGCAGGTTAAGACCTACAAGTATCTGGGAGTACAATTAGACGAGAAGCTAGACTGGACTGCCAACACAGATGCCTTGTGCAGGAAGGCACAGAGTCGACTGTACTTCCTTAGAAGGTTGGCGTCATTCAATGTCTGTAGTGAGATGCTGAAGATGTTCTATAGGTCAGTTGTGGAGAGCGCCCTCTTCTTTTTGGTGGCGTGTTGGGGAGGAAGCATTAAGAAGAGGGACGCCTCACGTCTTAATAAGCTGGTAAGGAAGGCGGGCTCTGTCGTGGGCAAAGTACTGGAGAGTTTAACATCGGTAGCTGAGCGAAGGGCGCTGAGTAGGCTACGGTCAATTATGGATAACTCTCAACATCCTCTACATAGCACCATCCAGAGACAGAGAAGCAGTTTCAGCGACAGGTTACTATCGATGCAATGCTCCTCAGACAGGATGAAGAGGTCAATACTCCCCAGTGCCATTAGGCTTTACAATTCTACCGCCAGGACTTAAGAACTTTTTAAAAGCTATTATTAATGCTTTTTGAGATAGTGATTTAGATGCATATCATATTTTTTTACTGAGTTAAGTATTGTATGTAATTAGTTTTGCTACAACAAGTGTATGGGACATTGGAAAAAAAGTTGAATTTCCCCATGGGGATGAATAAAGTATCTATCTATCTATCTATCTAAAAAATCTTTCTATCAAATCAAATTGTATTTTAATGTTTAAATTAAATTTAAAACATCATCTGTAATCTATTTAACAACCTACATGTCTCTTTCCAGATTTCCAAATGTTACATTGCGGTTCTACCCCAAGCCGACATCAGTCTGCAGGAAAGCCAGCCCCTCTGGCAGCTGGGGGAAGCAGATACAATGGCCAATACCCATAATGATTTCCTGCCACAGATGGGCTGGCTTCTGGCTGTGTTGCCCCTACATTGGTACTAGCAGACTACGATTACAGGGTTACCCTGAGCCTGGAAAAACAGGATCTGGGCGTCTGGTGAGAACATTGCCCAAGGGTCAAAAGCCTCAAGAGAGATCCTGGCATCCTGAGAACAGGCAGGAGATTTAATCCTTTAATGTAACTGGGGATCCCAGAGCACTTGGCAGACAATGGCATGGGCCATTTGCTCTACCCTCACCTTAGCCAACAGAACCTCACTCTCCTGGCAAACAGGCTGAAAACAGTTGTGTGCTCCCCATGACTGCAGCAAAGTCCAGGGAATGCCTCCTTTCACAACCAACAGCATCTGTTCCTGCTGAAGATCAACCCTCTGCTAACTCATCTATAGGAGAGCTCTGATACATGCAGATTAAAAACAGAAATCTACTCCATCAGCCATTGGGTTGCCTAAATACTTCCAGTAACTGTCACAGAAGTCATATCATTTCCCGAGTATAAGACATGACCTCCAATGGAATGCTAGCCAATGGCACCTCTGTGCTCTCAATCATTCATGAAATTAGATTGAGTTAGAAATTGTGCCAGGAAGTTCACATTTCCTATGGCCTTTTCCCAAAGTGTGTATCTCTCATGGTTTTCATCTGATTCCCTAGCTCATTCCTACTTTATGGATATATCCCTTGCCCAGCCCACACAGTAAACTACCTTTCCATTCTGTCACATACCTTTTTCATGGGGTGTAGATGTTGCTGGGAATGCCGGCATTTATTGTGCATCCCTAATTGTTTTACAATTAACAGTTACCATTTGGAAGCTCCGGAGTCTTAAATGAGTCATGTGTGGATGCAAGATTTTCTTTCCTGAAAGAGATTAGTGAATCAGATGAGTTTTTTTTTATTGTGCTTACCCTTACTGACATCAGCTGCAGCCCACTAGCAAAGCACTCCTCTCCTCCATCCTTGACCCACACAGAACCAGTATCTGGGCAGACACAATGACATATGGTAATACTCTGCCTCCGTTGTCTCTGCAGCTCTTCCTGCTCCTTCTACTCCACGCTTTGTCGTTTTGGTTTGCAACATGCTTTTGCTTTGGAACTGTATTTGAAGGACACGAGCATCAGTGCATCAAAATACACACTTTTCATTTTGGTTGCAAAAATGCAAGTCCAGTGGATTCCAGTTACTTGGGACACTTAGGGACCAGTACATTTTGGTCCAATTAGGTGGCTGCCCCAATTAGCCAAGTTTAGTGGAAATAGTTTTTAAAAAAGTATATCAAAAACTACTGTTTAACTGAGTAACAAATAATGTGTTTAAATGAAATACAGAACAAATTTGAACAATATCAATATTACTACAATACTATAAAGCTATGTATTAGTTTCTAATAGTTATCAACAGAGGAATCCATCCAGTGTACATGTTCTTTTGATCGAGTGTAGATCAGTGCAGAGACCTAGTGTAGATAATAGACTGCTTTCATACAATGCTATCAACAACTGCATCCTCCAAATCTTCATTTTCATTGTAACATTCAAGGTGACTGTAGATACCTTCAAATTCTTTGTAGTTCCTAACTTGATTAAGTAGTGAAATCATTTCATTTTCACTTGAAACTACAGTGAGTAAACAATTCTGAATTGTCTTACTGCTTATTCTCACCAACTATCAGTGACAAAACTCACCGTTTTTTTAAAAAAACCACAAGTGCATGCTACTGACACTATTTTAAAAATGTTTTCTCTAAACATAGAGTCTAATGGCCACACAAGTGCATGCATCTGGCGCTAGTTAGAAACTGTTCAGCAACAGTCTCCTGCCTCATTTAAGTGGCATAGTGTCCCAAATAAATGAAGGGAATCAAGGCGATTTTCTCGATTAAGTGTGCTCTTTAGAAGCTGTCCCACATAAACTGCTGCCCTGATTAACCAGTGGCTCGATTAACTGGAATCCACTCTAATTTTAATCATGGGTACCATTTTAGCAATTGATGGATATTTCATTGAAACAATCTACAAATAGGAATACATTGTGCTTAATTGGTCCATTATCTCATTAATGGGCAACAAGAAGGAACTTCCTCTAACTTTAACTTTCCAGCTATGGGTCATAGGGGCCTTGTATTTGATACAAGGCCTCTATAACCCTGCACCCCTATTTGAAAGGCAGGTTTCAGGTTTTTCAGTGTATTTGGGCACAAAACCATAACCTCCCTCCTGGGCAATGTTCCAGGATACCATAATTCAGTGGGTTAATATTGCTTCCATCATATTTATTCACAAACTTTGGTCAAATGCATTATGTTAGCATCCATTTCTGCCAAGTGAGATAGCTGATGTAGTGCCTGTACATTCTTCTGTGTTGCTGGTCACTAACAGGGCCAGAGCAACTAAAATAAATCCTGTATTGAAATCAGTCAACATTCAAATAACAGCAGTGGCTATTACAACAGTGTATTAATAGACATACTATCTAACATACAAAGCTACGTGAGATACATTCACATTCATGTTTGTTAAATTCTCTGCGTAACACGTTTTCTTGAAGGAAATTAATTAATTTTCGAGTCAGCCTCATTCATTCCCTAGTAAGGAGCTGTGAGATGCTCTGACCACTAAAAAGGATTCTTTTAGTGATCGGAGGTTTTTAAAAAAAACACTAGCCCTGGACTATTGCTCTTATCCCATGCCACGACTTCCTTTTTTTCTGTATGCTACACAAAACTCGGCACATAGGTTATCTTGTAGCAGGCAAATTACACTGCAGAGAACAACTTCCCTTCTAGTATATCTCTCTCACCCACACGATCAATAATAACAAACATGTCATGGACATAAAGTCTGCAAATTGAAGTCACAATTACTAAACTATCCCAATAACATTGCATATTACTTCTGGCAATAATAAGTTTTTCCCTCAGCTTTTTCAAATCAAGTCAGCCCCTGGTAAAATGGCACATGGGACTGTAATGGCTGAATCCATATATACATCAAAGACGACATTCTAGGACCTTCCCAGTGATCTTTCAAAAAGATTAGCAGACATGACTCAATCTTAATAAATCCATAAATGTTTATTAATCCACATCTTCTGGGATATTCAACAATTATAAGGAGAACAATAGTTAAGTAAGCATGACAAGACCAGCTATTTAATCTATCATTTCTTCCTTTTCCTAAAGCACAACGTCAACAGGTAATAACAGTGTTCCAGAAGATAGATTTTCTAAAGATCTGAGTCATTGGCCGTATAATTTGTATACGTGCAGAGCCAAAAGTAATTGGCATTTTTCAAGCTTCTTATGCAGAACATCACCAACCCTTAGGGCCTCTTAACAATAACAAAAAATGCAGCAGACATTCAACTAGTCAGGCAGCATCTGTGGAAAATAAAATAGAGTTAATGTCTCAGTTAGAGACTCTTCATCAGAACATTAGTACCCATTCAGTGTCTGGCCTTGATGTTCTCTGCACAATAGAAACACCTACATCAAATGACAACGGATGCCTTCATAAAAGCAAAACATGAAGCCACCTGCCCTCTCACCCAGCCATGGTGATCTGCAGTGGGACAAGTTCTTCCTTTATTATTCTGATACATTTCCTTTAGTAAAATAAAACTTAATGCTTCTCAGTGACCATAAATAGTAACGTCCTCGCAGGTGCCCTAGTTGCTTCACACTTCGCTTTTCCAGTTTCAACCTGCTACTGTTTGATGTTTTCAGCAGGTTTATCACAAGCACTTGCTTGTTGATCTACACTATGTTAACCTTATATTCCTTTGTGTGTATGTGTTGGTCCAGTTCCTCTCTGGGACCTCTATTTTTGTATTTCCACACAAAATAAAATGAGGCAATTCAGACCATTGAGTCTCTGCAAGTTCTCAGGGAAATCGACCAGTCCCATTTGTCCAATTATTTCCCAATACCCTGTTCTGTTTCACATACCATCCATTCCCCTCCCAGGTCTCCACTTTGAGTAATTTGCATTAGCCAATTAACCTACCAACCAGCATGTCTTTGAGATGTGAACGGAAACCAGAATGCTGGGGAAATCCATATAGTTGCAGAAAAGACGTGCAACTTCACACAGCTAAGGTCAAGGTTGAACATGAGTCAGAGAAACCGTGCAGCAGCAGCTCCAACTGCTACATCACCTTTTTGACATGATGCACCCACTGAATCAAGCTGATCAACCCCCACTGCTCTGCCAAGAATTTACCACAAAAGACTATTTTAATTGGTCTTTGGAAAATAAAAATGACAGCCTGACAATATGCTCCTGTCCACCAGTGAGATTATTTACTCCTGGTCCATGCTTGAACTTTGTTGTGAAATCATTTACTCCTGGTCTATACCTGAATTTTAATGCGATATCTTTTATTACTGGTCTATGCCTGAACCTTGCTGTGAGATCGTTTACTCCTGGTCTATACCTGAACCTTGCTGTGAGATTGTTTACTCCTGGTCTATACCTGAACTTTACTGTGATATCTTTTATTCCTGATCTATACCTGAACCTTGCTGTGAGATCTTTACTCCTGGTCTATACCTGAACCTTGCTGTGAAATCGTTTACTCCTGATCTATACCTGAACCTTGCTGTGAGATCTTTACTCCTGGTCTATACCTGAACCTTGCTGTGAAATCGTTTACTCCTGATCTATACCTGAACCTTGCTGTGAGATCTTTACTCCTGGTCTATACCTGAACCTTGCTGTGAAATCGTTTACTCCTGATCTATACCTGAACCTTGCTGTGAGATCTTTACTCCTGGTCTATACCTGAACCTTGCTGTGAGATCGTTTACTCCTGGTCTATACCTGGACCTAGCTGTGAGATCTTTACTCCTGGTCCATGCCTGAACTTTGCTGTCTGCTCCCACTCTATTTCCAATTTGCCGACTATGTTCAGAGAAGTCAAATGCTATCTGTTCCCCTCTTTTATTCTGGAGTAACACACACAAAATGCTGGAGGAACTCAGCAGGTCAGGCAGTATCTATGGAAAGGAATAAAACAGTTGACATTTCAAACATTTCATCCTCCTACATTTCATGTATGATACTCTGGATTTCCAGCATCTGCAGGATCTCTTGTTTATAATTTGCTGCTGCCTCTTACATTCTGCTTTCCACACTCTGATTGACAAAGTCATGCCTGGACCTTGGTTATTTTTTATTGTGCTACTCTTCCAATGTAATAGGGGCAGCCACAGGTTTGAGTATAAAAGATTAGACTTGATAGTGCTGTTGTACTAGGCGTTGGTTGGTTTGCATTTGAGTAGCGTGTGCAGTGTTGGTCACCACACTGGAGGAAGGATATGATCAAGGTAGATGGTGCAGGGAAGATTCACAAGTACGCTGCCTGGATTAGAGGCTTGAACTATCAGGGGTGATTGGATAGGCAAGGTCTGTTTTCTCTGAGAGATGACAAGATAAGGATATCTAAATAATGAGAAAGGGTACGTGGCCATTGTCTGCTTCCCTTGATAGAGGTACCTAAAATCAGACAGCACAACTTTAAGGTGAGAGAGTGGAGAGTTAAAGTGTATCCAGGGGTAGTTTTTTCCATATATAAAGTATCTAGAATAAGACACCAGAGGAGTTGGTGGAGGCAGGAACAGCAACAACATTTAAGGGCAGTTTCACAGGTACTTGAATAAGCTAGACATAGAGGGTCAAGGGCATATTTCATAGCTGCGCTACTTAATGACAGTCGTGTACTTCAGAAATCACACACATCAATGCTTACTTTCTCCCTGAGACATTCTGAGGTCAGAAAGATCGCTTTGACAGAGTGAGGGGACCTGGATTCTTCCAAAGACACTACTTAACTTTCTCAGGCTCCTCCTCCATCAAGGATGTGACCAGTGGTAATGCATTCCTTTCAGCTATCCAACACTCTCTGTATCTGAAATGCTATTATATACCTTTAGATCATACCCAAAAGATTCAAAACCCATTTTGCCATCCAGACTGTAAACTACAAATGCCCCAATGCTCACGTGAGCATGGGCTCTCTTTTCTCCAAGCCAGTGAGTCTACAATTTCAGAAGGGGCTGCTTCCTGGCAGCTGGATCAGATCGTGGGCCTGCTCTCAACTTTACTGAAGCTATTGAATGTTTCATTGTTGACTGCAACAAGGGGAAAAAAGACTCAGAGCTGCAAACTACATTCCGCAAACCTATCAGCTACTACGTTTCCCCAGGCTCTCATTTAACAGCTTCCATTTAGCTTCAGTTCCCTCGAGTCCTTTTTAACATGGAACTTGTGAAGCCATAGCCATCCTTTCCGAGAGTCATCCTCATGTCTTTGTTCTTCTAGCTCCCATTTACAATCTGGTGTCACATGCACAGTGACAATTTCAGTTTCCCGTAGCTGCTACACTGGGTGTAAGATGTAGGACTGTCATACAATAGTGCTAAGAGTAAGATTGAGGGGCTCAGGACAGAGCAGTATAAGAATTCTGCATGATTAAAGTTTCTCACAGGATGGCACAAAAACAATCGAGAGCCATCAAGTCAAGACACCATCAAGACACCAACTCAGAAAATCAGTCATTAATCCATATTTCCTTACTACTTTCCAGTCGACCATTTATTTTAATCTCTCACAGCATGTAGCTGTCACTGGAAAGGCCAGTATTAATTGTCCATCTCTAACTGCCCTCAAACAGGTAGAGGCTTCTTTAAACCAATGCAGCTCTTCCGATGAAGATACACCTTCAGACTGAGGCACAGCACTTCCAGGATTTAGACTCATCTATAATTAAGGAACAGCATGTATTTCCAAGTCAAGGTGCTATATGACTTGAATGAGTACATACAGGCATTTATTGCCCTTGTCTTCCACATATGTAGACGTTATATGTTTGTGAGGTGCTGTCGGAGAAAGCTAGGAAGTACCTCTAGAGCATTTTGTGTCTAGCACAGACTATAGCTAAATTGATGGTAGTGAGAGTGAAAGTCTAGGGTGGAGGATTGGTTTACCAATCAAGTAATTTGCTTTTTCCTGGTTGGAATTGCACTCACCCAGGTGAGTAAAGAATATTCCACCAAACTCGTGACTGAATCTTGAAGAATACGGAAAAGCTTCTGGGTATCAGGAGCCAAATCTTTCACCGCAAAATTTCAATCCTGTGATCTGCTCTCAGAGCCAAAGTACTAATGTAGTTAGTCCTGTAGATTTTCTGGTTAATAATAGCCACCATAATATTCATGGTGGGGAAACTGGCAATGATAATTCAATTGAATATCAAAGGTAAATTTCCGTATTTAAGGCAGAAATTGATAGGTATCTCAGTAGCCAGGGCATCAAAGGTTATGGTGAGAAGGCAGGGGAATGGGACTAAATGGGAGAATGGGATCAGCTCATGATAAAATGGCAGAGCAGACTCGATGGGCCGAATGGCCAACTTCTGCTCCTTGGTCTTATGGTAAATGTTTAGACCCTTGCTCACTGGTGATAGGCATTGTCTAGTAAAATGTGTCTTGCAGTGTACCGGCCAAAGCTTAAATGTTATTTGTGTTTTAATACACACAGGCATGGACTGACTTATTTCCTGAATAGAAATAAATGCAATGCAATCAAGCATCTCTACCTCTGACATAATAAAATGAAGGACTTAGATGAAATAAAATCAGAAATATTTGAAATATTCAGCCAGTCAGTCAGCATTTGTGGTAAGAAAAGCATTTTGTTCTAGGCTGAATACCATTAATCAGCTAAAGATTGCTAAGATCTGACAAGCACCTGCAGTGATGCACTAATGCTAGTTTGATCTGTTTGCAGCAGCCAAACCCATTTTTCTTTGTATAAGATATGGCTCTAACCAAAAGAGCATTTCACCCTCACTGCCCAGTGAGTTTTATCAGTGCTCTTTGATACTACAGATTGTCAAGTGCTGCCCATACCAAGAGGAGTCATTCTCTTCTCTCTTCTGGAATTCAATTATTTGGTCCACCTTGGGCTACAAAGAATCTGGAGCCAAGTGCTAGTTCTACTTTCCCTCCCCACCCCATTTTTATAATGAGTAACTAAAATGTGTACCCTGCTCCAGAAAATGAGAACCATGGTGAAACTTCAGCAACTCTGTCCAAAAAAAAAGTTGAACAGGTTGAAGGAAACAGGACCAAAAGGACCATACATCCAGTCAGAGAATGAAAAGTGATTCCAACTGATAGGTAGGTGAGGGTTACCAATTCACACAATCTCTCAATGTTTCACAGTATCTTGGTGCATCTGAGGAACAGCAATTCTTGATAATGCAGTTGAAGTCAAAATTTATGATCATACACTGTTACCATACACTGCCACCTTGAGATTCATTTACTTGCAGGCATTTACATGAAAATAAAGGAATACAGTAGAATTTACCAAAAAAAAACTATGTTGCCCAGTGTGGTTGTGTGTCAGTTTGTAGTGAAATTTGTCTCCACAAATGGAAACATTTGAGATTTGTGGTTGCCAGGGAGTTTGAAATGATGCTCCGATTCAACTGGGAGTAATACCCTCTGATATGTTTGTATCTTCCCTTTTTGAAGTGGAGTCAACATGGAATTTACATGCTTGGCTCATGAAACCATTAGCCAATTTACAAATGTATGTTTGGGCTAAAGACAGTGGCCAAGACTTACTATTTTAGGATGATTTTTTTCTTATCAGGTACAAAAAACTATTTGGTGGGCAAGCTAGCAATTGAAAGATTTGTTCAAATCTATTTAGGATTTAGGAGCAGAATTTGGACATTCAGCCATGGCTGATATTTTATCCCTCTCAAACCCATTTTCCTGCCTTCTACCTGTTTGGCACCATTACTAATCAAGAACCTATCAACCTCTGCTTTAAATATACCCAATGACTTGGCCACCACAGCTGTCTGTGGCAATGAATTCCACAGATTCACCAGCCTCTGGCTAAAGAAATTCCTCCTCATCTCTGTTCTAAAGAGATATCCTTGTAATCTGAAGCTGTGCCCTCTGGTCTTGGACTTCCCCACTATAGGAAGCATCCTCTCCACATCCACTCTATCTAAGCCTTTCAATATTCAATGAGATCACCCTTCATTCTTCTAAACTCCAATGAAAACCCAGAGCTATCAAATGCTCCTCATATATTAACCCTTTCATTCCCTGTCACTCTCCTCTTTTAGTAATTCTTTCTATCACTCTTAGGTGCTTTATGATTCTGTGGAGGTGCTGAGTAATTTTGTTTATTTTACAAGTTATGGACATCTGTAAAAACAGAACTCATTCATTATCCAAGGATGGACTTAAAATAGAAAGATGTGGAGTTGGAGAGTGCATTACGAAAAAAACAACAGAAAAGTTATCTTTCAGAATGTAAAAGGAATAATAAGAGTATTCTTCAAAGCAGTATACCCGCTTGGTGGCACAATAATATCAGCGCCGGACTCCGGAGCGAAGGTTCCCGAGTTCGAATGCAAGTTGGGTTGAGCGTCGAGCTAGCAACTCGGCCTCATAAAAACAAGATTAGCTTGCTACAGAAACATTGTCAAAAGATGGTGCCCTGATAACTCCACTGCCGAGTTAAGGAATAATCTTCTTCTTCAAAGCAGTGAATCAGCAGCATTGACATTTTGGTTTCTACTATTCCGAAATACATATACACACATTAATTTTGTTACAGGACAATGAGTTAAGTAAATACTTTATATCAATGACAATGAGATACTTAAGCAGAGGATGCTGTTATGTAAACATCTGTAGAGACTACCATGAGGTGAAAAACCTAATCCTTAGAGTAAAGCACCGAAAGTATCATCACAAAGAAGGCACAAAAGTACCTCTATTTTCATTAAATTTTGCATAGTTCAAAATGCCATCAAAAACTTTTATAAACATCTTAGATACACAGTGGAGAAGACCCTAGCTGGTTGCACCATTGTCTGGTATGGCAACTCCAATGCCCAGGAATAGACAGACCACAGGAAATGGTTGAAACAGCGCAGTCCATCACCATCAAAGCTCTCCCCATCATTGAACACATTTACAAGGAGCACTGCCACCAGAAAGCAGCATCCATCATCAGACACCCCCGACCATCCAAGCTACGCTCTTACATAGAACATCGAAAACCTACAGCACAATACAGGCCCTTCGACCCACAAAGTTGTGCCGAACATGTCCCTACCTTAGAAATTACTAGGCTTACCCATAGCCTAGTCATTTTACTAAGTTCCATGTATCTATCCAAAAGTCTCTTAAAAGACCCTATCATATCCGCCTCCACCACCATTGCTGGCAGCCCATTCCACGCACTCACCACTCTCTGCATAGAAAAACTTACCCCTGACATCTCCACTGTACCTACTCCCCAACACCTTAAACCTGTGTCTTCTTATGGCAACCATTTCAGCCCCGGGAAAAAGACTCTGACTATCCACATGATCAATGCCTCTCATCATCTTATACACCTCTATCAGGTCACCTCTCATCCTCCGTTACTCCAAGGAGAAAAGGCTGAGTTCACTCAACTTATTCTCATAAGGCACTCTCCCCAATCCAGGCAACATCCTTGTAAATCTCCTCTGCACCTTTTCTATGGCTTCCACATCCTTCCTGTAGTGAGGTGACCAGAACTGAGCACAGTACTCCAAGTGGGGTCTGACCAGGGTCCTAAATAGCTGCAACATTACCTCTTGGCTCCTAAATTCAATTCCAAGATTGATGACGGCTTATACACCATATGCCTTCTTAACCACAGAGTCAACCTGCACAACTGCTTTGAGCATCCTATGGACTCGGACCCCAAGATCCCTCTGATCCTCCATACTGTCAAGCATCTTACCACTAATACTATATTCTGCCATCATATTTGACCTACCAAAATGAACCACTTCACACTTTTCTGGGTTGAACTCCATCTGCCACTTCTCAGCCCAGTTTTGCATTTTATCAATGTCCCTCTGTAATCTCTGACAGCCCTCCACCCTATCCACAACACCTCCAACCTTTGTGTCATCAGCAAACTTACTAACCCATCCCTCCACTTCGTCATCCAGGTCATTTATAAAAATCACAAGAGTAAGGGTCCTAGAACAGATCCCTGAGGCACACCACTGGTCACCAACCTCCATGCAGAATATGACCCATCTACAATCACTCTTTGCCTTCTGTGGGCAAGCCAGTTCCACAAAGCAATGTCCCCTTGGATCCCATGCCTCCTTACTTTCTCAATAAGCCTTGCATGACGTACCTTATCAAATGATCAAATGCCTTGCTGAAATCCATATACACTACATCTACTGCTCTTCCTTCATCAATTTGTTTAGTCATATCCTCAGAAAATTCAATAAGGCTCGTAAGGCAGGACCTGCCCTTGACAAAGCCATGCTGACTATTCCTAATCATATTATACCTCTTCAAATGTTCATAAATCCTGCTTCTCAGGATCTTCTCCATCAAATACCAACCACTGAGGTAGGACTCACTGGTCTATAATTTCCTGGGCTATCCCTACTCCCTTTCTTGAATACAGGAATAACATCCAAAACCCTCCAATCCTTGGAGGGTTGAACACCACAGTTCCTGTACCCTACCATAACTTCCCTGTCTCATTAGAATGTACCTATGCAGAACTCCACTCAAATATCCCCTGAACATTTGCCACATTTCTTCCATACTTATCCCTGAGAACATCTGTTTCCAATTTAAACTTCCAATTTCCTGCCTGATAGCCTCATAATTCCTCTTCTCACGACCACCATTAGGCAGGAGGTACAGAAGCCTTAGGTGCCACCCTACCAGGTTCAGAAACAGTTATTACCCTACAACCATCAGGCTCCTGAACCTATATGGATAAGCTCACTCACCACAGCTCCACAACCTACACAGTCACTTTCAAGGACTCTTTGCAGCTCATATTCTCAGTATAATTATCTTTTATTTACACAATTCATCTTCTTCTGCACATTGTTTGTTCATCAGTCTTTATGTATAGTTTTTTGGAAATTTTATTGTATCTCTTTATTTTGCTCTAAGTGCCTGCAAGAAAATGAATCTCACAGTAGTACATTCTAAATTTACTTTGAAATTTTAAAACATCTAGTAACGTGCCCTGAAGTGATGGGCAGTGCACTTTAAGCAGCCTGCATTCAGAGTATCATTCAGACAATGATTTTGCTTTTTCAGAGATTACAAGCAGTTCAGAGAATTATCAGTAACTTGCTTGGACACTCTGAAACAGCAAGTTCACCAAATGTCAAGGCAATGCCTGTGCAATCCTAAGACTGCATAGATGAAGTGAAAGACAAGAAGGTCACCATCGGTGAATAAATCAGATGATGCTATTACAGTGGATGAGGCTGCACAAGCTTCATCTGATGGTTTACGGGTTTCTGCTGTTAACAAAGTGACTGACTGAGCTGGATCAAGCTCAGATCAAGCCGGGTGCCTGTTAAGGAGCAATGTAAATATAATTCCCCAGAAGTGACAAGTTATGTTACACTAGAGCTGGAACAGTAGACCTTGTGTAACATAATTTGTGGCCTCCAGAACACGATACACTGTGTATGTAATGTCCTCATCTCTACTGCTCAATTGGTTTGATTTCAGACTCTGACTTCAGAATCAAAAATGCTGTTTCAATCCCAGAATTTTAAAAGGAGACAATTATGAATATTGCGGATAACCTGACTATAATCTTCCAAATCAATCCAAAACCAAGGAAGTCATGATGTTAGCCAATGTGACTGGAAATTATTTGTGTGTGTATGTATGTATATATATATATAAAATATATATATATTAGTGAATGAATATCTTGATAAATTTTTGTAAGAGTGCAAGGACTTGTAAAGGATGGGACACATTTGATAAACATGGCTGATATGTTTGTTAAAGAAAAGTTGACAGAAATATGGACAGGAAGTGTCTGTGAGGTTATCTAATCGACTTCCAGGAGGGTTTTCACTGGATATTGTTGGCTAAAATTGAAGCTCATGGATTTGAAAAACTAGGAGTGGAACTACCTTAGAAATTGAGCGGTAATACACAATAGTAATAATGGTCAGCTTTTCCTGTTGATACAGCCATTAGTGGTCAAGTAGTGCTCTACTTTTAAGTTATAGTTATTCACTATATTATGTATGACTTTCATGATGAGGTAGAAAGCTGCATGTTCACATTACCACTAATAGAGATCGGCAACATTGCAGAGATTAGCTCTGAATAACAAAGTGATATTAATAGTTTAAATTATTGGACAACATTCTGGTAAAGAAATTTCAATGTAGACAACAAAAAAGTGGATGGTACTTTAAAAGTGGTTAACTTGAGCAGTGGTTCTAGAAGGACTGAAGTTCCAAACATGTAGATGATATACAAGGATACAAACCAGGTGCAGTACTTAGCCCTACCTCTTCATGATTCCGTAAGATAATGAATAATCTGATTGGAATGTCAACTTCTCATTCATGTCTTTCTCTCATGACATTACACTCCATTCTTTCAAGAAATTATCTCTTTCAAAAATATGTAAACTGTAAGAAGTCAACGAAAGGTGTGGAAAATTAATCTCTCTATTCAAGGAGACTAAATACATGGAATTCAAGAAGACTTAATTTATGCTAAAGGTGAAAAAACTGCGGGGGCATTGTTGAGCATTGTGAGCTCTGTGCACCACACCCTAAAGAGACATTGCACTTGAAGAGTGTGTGGTGTTAGAAAAATCACACCTGATTGTGAGTGTTATTTGCTGTAATTTAACAGGTTAAGTGAAAGTTTGATGTTTTGCTTTTAACACTGTAGGACAGATAGTAGCAATTTCTGCTGATTCAGGAGTAAGGCTAAATTTAAAAAAAATAGAACCAGGCCTCTCAGAACTGAAGATTAAAAAAAACTACAGTGGCTGAGATCTGGAGCAAAATATAAGCCACTGGAGGAACTTAACAGATAAAGCAGCATCCGTGAGGGCAAAGGGATAATCAATGTTTTGGGTTGAGATCCTACATCAAAATGAAATTAGGAAGCTCTTCTACACACCAGCGGTGTTAGAGGTTTGGAACTTTCTTCCACAAAGAGCAATATCCTGCTTTGCCTTATTGTTCAAGTCTCTATGCCAGCATCCTCCATTTCTCAATTACTATTAATCATTGCTCAGCATTAAATTTCAAATACCTTATGTCACCTTACATCCTTGTCAGGGCACTGGAGCAGGGATCCAATCGCAGACCCAGAACTGTGCACACAGTGATATAAATTGAGTAACAAATCCCGAGGAGCAAACAAAGTTGGCGTCAAAGTTCAGGCAGAGATCAAACCATCCAGAGAAATCCAAAACCCAGAATCAGGAAACAAGCACAGTCGCTATTCAGGTGGACAGAGTACACGTACAAATGCTGGAAAGGCTCGGGAAAATTCACTGGTGCAATCTGACAACGAACAGGTGAAAACATAGGACTAAAATATACTGAGCAATAAACAACGAGGCAGATGATAGGTGGAGCACAATGAGACACAGGTAAGAATACAAGCAATAATGAGAAGCAGATGAGAGATGGAGAGAGATGAGGAGCCAGAGTAGAGCAGGAGAGGGGACAGGAGCACATGTCAATACAAAACCACAGACTGTCAGCTAGGGGGGAAAACACACAAAAAGACAGTTCAACTGGAGGTACTGATAGTACTCGCCCCCTATGGACGCCTCCTGGCATCACAGCAGGTGGAGCTGGGTGTTGGCGATGAAAGTCCCTGATAAGAGAGAGGTCCAGGATGCTACAGGCGGGGACCCAGCATTTCTCCTCAGGACCGTTACCCTCCCAGTCCACAAGGTGCTGGAGGCCACGGCCCCGGCGACAAATGTCCAGCAGTTGATGCACAATAAAGGCCTCTGACCCATCGATGAGCCATGGGGGGGGTGGGGGAGTGTTGGGGACAAGAAGCAGGGGGTGGCTCATGAATGGCTTGATGCGGGACACATGGAAGGTAGGATGAATGTGGCGGAGAGTGGAGGGGAGCTTGAGACGGATGGCAGCAGGGCTGATGACTTTAGCAATGGGAAAGAGGCCGATGAAGCGGGGGCAAGCTTGCCGGAATCCACCTTGAGGCGTAGGTCTAGGGTCGAAAGCCACACACGCTGTCCCTGGCAATAATGTGGGGACTTGGAGCAATGGCGGTCAGCCATACACTTGATCCTAGCAGAGGCACGGAGAAGGGCAGAGCAAGTGCACCTCCACATCTGCTGACAACGGCAGATAGAATGCCAGCCTCCTCCTCCTGGGCAGGAAACAGTGGAGGTTGGTAGCCAAGGCAGCACTCAAAGGGGGACAGGCCGGTCGATGAGGACAGATGAGAGTTTATGACATACTTGGCCCAGGGCAGCTCTACGCAGAGGGGTTCTGGGAGACCAGGCACCGCAATACTGTCTCTGGCTGTTTGGCTCACTTGGTCTGGCCATTGGTCTGTGGGTGGAATCCTGAAGACAGATTCAGAGAAACCCAGAAGATTACAGAATGCCCTCCAGAAGTTGGATGTGAATTGAGGGCCCCTGTCTGACACAACATCTACAGGTAAACCATGTAATTTAAAAACATGCAGCATGAGTAATTTGGCTGCTTCTTTGGCAGAGGGGCGTTTAGGTAAAGGAATTAAGTGTACAGACTTGGAGGAACTATCAACTACCGGGGATAGACAGGGGTTGTAACAGACCAGCGGCTGACCAATTCGAGTTCTTGCCTTGAGCACAGACCTAGCAGGCTGAGACGAAGTTGCGGATGTCATCTCCCATGGAGGGCCACCAGAACCGCCGACTGATGAAGGCTCGAGTACACTTGGTTCTAGGGTGACAGGATAACCAGGAAGAATGACCCCACTGCAATACCTGTGAGCGGACAGAGCTGAAAACATAAACATGGTTAGTGGGGCATTGACTAGGGTCTGCCTCACTCTGTTGAGCAGCTTGCACCATGGCTTCAATGTCCCATTGCGCTGCACCCACGAGACAGTGAGCAGGGAGGATGACATCGGGTACCTCAGGGGTCTCAAAGGAAGTAAATCTTTGGGAGAGGGCATCAGGCTTTCCATTCTTTGCACCAGGGCAGAAGGACAGAGTAAAATTGAATCTTGAGAAAAACAGGGACCAATGAGTTTGACGGGAGTTGAGACGCTTGGCAGTATGGATATAGTCCAGATTCTTGTGATCAGTTCAGACTCAAAATGGCACCTTGGCTCCCTCCAGCCAATGCCTCACTCCTCCAGAGCTAGCTTCACAACCAGCAGCTCCCAGTTTCCAACATCGTAATTCCGCTCCGAGGGAGTGAGGCGGTGAGAGAAGGCAATGCAGAGATGTACCTTCTCATCCTTGGCCGAGCACTGAGAGGGAACAGCTCCTATGCCAATGTCAGACGAATCCACCTCCACAATGAACTACTGGTCAGTGTTGGGTTGAATCAGGATGGGGGCAGAGGTGAAACATTCCTTCAGGTCAGAGTTACTTTTTGAGCAGCAGGAGACCAGGAGAATCTGACAGCCGTGAGTGGTGCAACCAGTGCACTGTAATTTCTGATGAAGCGGCGATAGAAGTTAGCAAAGCCCAAGAAGCATTGCAACTCCTGACGAGTCGAAGGTTGGGGCCATTCGACCACCTCCTTGACCTCCTGTTGGTCATCTGAATGGAACCGCCTGAAATTACATACCCCAGGAAGGAGACAGTATTGCGATGAAACTCACATTTCTCAGCCTTCACAAAAAGCTGGCTCTCCAAAAGGTGCTGGAGAGCTCTGCAGACGTGCCCTGTGTGTTCAACAAGGGACTTAGAAAAAAAATCAAAATGTTGTCAAGATACACAAAAACAAATTGGTTCAGCTTGTCCCTGATAATGTCATTTACCAGGGTTTGGAAGATGGTGGGGGCATTGGTGAGACTGAATGGCATGACCAGCTACTCGTAATGGCCTGAGCTGGTGTTGAAGGCCGTCTTCCACTTGTCCCCTTCACAGATGCAGACAAGATGATCCGCATTATGGAGATCAAGCTTGGTGAAAACTGAGGCTCCTTGCAGTAGTTCAAAGGCCGAGGTCATGAGCAGAAGAGGGTAACGGTTCTTAACAGTGATTTCATTCAGTCCCCGGTAATCAATGCATGGACGTGAGGAGCCTTCTTTTCAACAAGAAAACAGGCACCAGCAGGGGAGGAAGACAGCCGGATGATGCCTGCAGCCAGAGACTCTTGAATATGCTTATTCATGGCTTCGGTTTCAGATACAGACGGGGAATACAGGCGGCCCCTTGGGGGGGGGGGGGGGGGGATGTGCCAAGCAAGAGGTCAATGGCACAATGATATGGACGATGAGGCGGTAGGGAAGTGGCCCGGGACTTGCTAAACACAGCCTTGAGGTCCATGTATTCAGGGGGGGTGGCACTAAGGTCCAGAAATTCCTCAGGGGGGATCTGGGCTTGGAGACAAGGGGATCTGAGCATGGTGGAGGCAGTGGGAGTGACAGAATGGGCTCCAGCCTACTGTTCATGATGGCTGCTGGATAAACTGAGACTCTCCGGGGCCGAAGCTATGATGTTAGCCAGTCTCTGACCATTCAAGGCGTTGGCCACCACTGGTGACTGGAGAGCAGGCACGGGTAACCCCCATTAGGCAGCCAAGCCAGAATCAATAAAACATCCTTCCGCACCAGAATCGACCAAGATGGAGACTGCTCGCCGTTGGACACCCCACTCCAGAGAAGTGGGTATGAGAGTGAGTGGTGTTGAGGAGGTCAGGACAGGGGTCACGCTCACCAGTACTCCTCATCCTACTGGTGAGCGCTTGGCTTTTACTGGGCAGGTGGCGATGAAGTGGTCTGGTTGGCCACAGTACAGACAGGAACAGGTGCTGATTCTCCTTTGTCCTTCAGTCGGCAAATGGTGGGTACAGTCAACCTTCATAGCTTCGGGCTCTGGAATGGTAATTGTGGATGGGGACAAATGGCAAGGCAATGTAGACTGACGAGGTGCTTGGAACTCACCCGGTGCCCCCAGGGGCCCTCTGGAACCCTTCTCTCTGCAGCACTGCTGAAGGCGAACATCAATACGGATGGCCAAATCCACCAGGGCTTCAAAGGTGGCAGGAAGGTCCTGGGTGACGAGTTCATCTTTAATGTCATCAGAAAGGCCGTTCAGGAAGGTGTCGTACTGTGCCTCCGAGTTCCAGCCGCTGGAGGTGGCTAGGGTCCAGGACTCTATGATATAACCCGACACAGATCTGCGTCCTTGGTGCATGTGCAGCATTTCATGGGCAGACTGTCGCCCATGTTTGGAGCGATCAAATACTGAAAATAACTGAAAACTACTAGAGAAAGGGGAGCCTGCCTCCCAGACGGCTGTTCCCCATTCTCTCACCTGACTGGACAGTTGGGTGATGACATAAGCTACCTTGGCTCGATCAGACGGAAATGTTGTTGATTGCAGTTCAAAAATTAGGGTGCACTGGGAAAGGAAAGAGCGGCAGGTACCGGGCTCACCGGAGTACTATTCTGGAAGAGGCAGACAGGGCTCTTGGACCGGAGGAGCATGCGAGGACGTGGAGCGCAGGGCTGAAGATACAGTCGCAGAATGTTGGTGGACAGTCTTGGGCAGCTCGAGTAACTGAGTCTAGGCACCAAGATAGGCTACATCAGCAGAAAGCGATTCTGCTGCCCTGAACGCAGACTCTAGCTGGTTCTTGAGCCTCACCAGCATCACTCCCTGTTGTTCCAGGATAGCTCTCAGACGACCAAGGTCTGCTGGATCCATTCTGGTCAGATTGTACTGGAGCAGGGATCCAATCGCAGACCCAGTACTGTGCACACAGTGATACTAATTGAGTAATAAATTCCAAAGTGCAAACAAATTCGGCATCAAAGTTCAGGCAGAGATCAAAACATCCAGAGAAATCCAAAAACCAGAATCGGGAAAGAGGCAGAGTGGATATTCAGATGGACAGAGTACAGTTAGGAATGCTGGCAAGGCTCAGGAAAACCCCCTGGCACAATCTGGCAACAAGTAGCTGAAAACACAGGACTGAAATACACTGAGCAATAAACAGAGAGGCAGATGATAGGTGGAGCACAATGAGACACGGGTGGCAGCAAAACAGGTAATAATGAGAAACAGATGAGAGACGGAGTACTCAGTAATACAGGGACCAGAGTAGAGCAGGAGTGGAGACAAGAGCACGTGGCAATACAAAACCACAGACTGCCAGCTAGTGGGAAACACACAAAAAGACAGAGTTCAACTGGAGGTACTGACAATACTCTGCACTATCCTAAATATTACTATCAAAGCTCAATTCAAAATCACAGGCAAATACATCAGTAAATGCTTAAAAGGCACAAAAAAACCTATAGATTTTAAACATTTGCAATAAGAGACCCTAAAAATACTTTACATGTCAGGCAGCATCTGCAGATTGAAAAACAGAATCAATGTTGTTGATCTCTCAGCACTATGTAGATTTTCCCCTCTTAAAATCGGTTTGTCTGTATCAGAATTTTTTAATGATATAGACAGATGCTACGCCCATCAAGACAAGATTTTAGAATCAGTCCATTCTCTCAACATGTTGCACTGTAACATCACTTCTCACACATGGAGTTCTCCTGTTTCTCTAACTATCGACCTACAAGTTGACAATTAACCTAACATGAAGTGGGAGATAATGGGAAGACTCATGGGAAGCCCAAGGGGTTACAGGGTGCAAGCTCCCCACAGACAACACCAAAGTTCATGATCAAATCTGTGCAGCTGTAACACAGTAACTTCTGAAGCAGGAAGACTCATTGCATAATACATGCTCAGACTACGACTCCATGTAAACAAAATAAAGTTGCGTTGAGGGGAGGTGGAATGCGGTAAGAGTATGGGGTGGAATGATTGGAATATTGTGTTTAATTTCAGTCCCACCATTAGTCAGATCCTCAGCAATAGCACACCTGGTTGTGCCAGTACTCTGGGCTTCACAGCAGCACCTTGCCTGCAAGTTAGAGAAAAAAAAACGTGTCAAAGAATGTTACACAATCTGTACCAATAGTGTGGCTTTTTCATTTGCATAGCTGTCAGTGTCAGCAAACAGGAAAATGTATGGAAAGCTTATGGTTACAGCATGTAAGCCTGTATGTTAGGGTTTGCTGGAGCATATGAATGTTAGATATGCTTTGATTGTTGGGAATTATTGATAGGCAACTAATAAGGGGATGACGTGACAACTGATCACTCATGACATAATTAAATTGGCAAGATTACAATTACTTTGATGGGGCTTGGCTCCTGGGATTGACCTTTATGCTTATTGTCTCTCATTAATTTCTAAGCTTGTTGCTTGGGAATCTCTTGAAAACTCTCCCTGTCGCATTGCACCTCAGGTTTAAAAGATTTAGGCTAGCTCAGTAATGGCTGGCAGTTATGTAGTACTCATGAAATTGTGGTTGTGTATTTAATATTTGAGTAACTACTGGGCATCTCCCTACTTTTCATCGCCGGCAAAATCCTGACTCGCATCATCCTCAATAGACTTATTTCAACAGTATCCGAAGAAAACCTCCCAGAATTGCAATGTGGCTAAACGCAGTACTGTGGATATGATCTTCACTGTTAGACAAATGCAGGAGAAATGCCTGGAGCAGAACATGAACCTGTACTTTGTCTTCATTAATCTGACTAAAGTGTTTGATACTGTCAACAGAGAAGCCTTGTGGATCATCCCCAGGAAACTTGGCTGCCCTCCAAAGTTCATCAACCTCATATGCCTCTTCCATGACAACATGACTGGAGAGATTCTCTCAGCTGACGAACCTAGCAAGAAATTTGATATCTCCAACGGCATTAAACAGGGCTGTCTGCTTGCACCAGTACTTTTCAACCTTTTCTTTACTCAAGTACTAATGCATGCCGTCAAAGACCTAAACCTGGGCATTTATATCAAATACCGCCTGGACGGGTCACTCTTGATCTACGTCGCCTTGCAGCACACACAAAGACCCTCCGAAAGGAGGCTATGTCCACCAGAGAAAGCTGGACCTCCCAGTGGCCACACATTGTAATTCCACATCCCATTCCCATTCTGATATGTCTATCCATAGCCTCCTCTACTGTCAAGATGAAGCCACACTCAGGTTGGAGGAACAACACCTGATATTCCATCTGGGTAGCCTCCGACCTGATGGCATGAACATTGATTTCTCTAACTTCAGATAATGCCCCTCCTCCCCTTCTTACCCCATCCCTGATTTATTTATTCCCCCCTCCTTTTTTCCTTGCCTGTTCTCCATCTCCCTCTGGTGCTCCCCTCCCCCTTTCTTTCTCCCTAGGCCTCCCATCCCATGATCCTTTCCCTTCTCCAGCTCTGTATCTCTTTTGCCAATCACCTTTCCAGCTCTTAGCTTCACCCCACCCCCTCCTGTCTTCTATCATTTAGGATTTCCCCCTCCCCCTCCTACTTTCAAATCTCTTACTATCTTTTCTTTCAGTTAGTCCTGACGAAGGGTCTTGGCCCGAAATATCAACCGTGCTTCTTCCTATAGATGCTGCCTGGCCTGCTGTGTTCCACCAGCATTTTGTGTGTGTTGCTTGAATTTCCAGCATCTGCAGATATCCTCCTGTTTGAGGAAACAAGTAATATGGCTTCACTAGAAGTGAACAAAAAATTAATTCAAATGGAATTGGACACTGACTCAGCTGTTACAGTCATTCCACAAAATGGGTTTGAACAGCATTTCAATGGTACTGAACTGATGCCTGAAGATATCCAATAGATAATTTATACCGGAGAAAAGATTACTCCTGTGGCAATGACATTCAGAACAGTGAAATCCAACAACCATCAAGCCACATTAGGCTTATATGTGGTAAAAACAGGAGGGCCAGCATGATCAGGCTGAGACAACTACAACTTGGTTGGAGATCCATCTACTATTTGCGTGCCTTATCCCCTGTAATAGAATCAAATGAAAGCAAATTAAGAAAGGTACTAGATGATGGCTATACAGTGTTCAGACATGGCACTGGAAAACACAAGCATATCGAGAGTAAAATAGTGTTAAATGAAAACGCCACACCAAGTTTTACAAGTGCATTCCATTCCTTATGGCCAGTATACCATCTGTGATAAAGTATCCAGTGAACTAGATTGCATGGAGACTGAAAGAATTCTTTCCAAGGTTGAGTGGAGCCCATGGGCAACACCAGTAGTAATAGTAGCCAAGAAGGATGTGTCTACCAGGACCTGTGGTGATTTTAAGGTCACCATCAACCCAGTACTCTAATGGTACATGGAGCTTAGAAAACCTTAGGTAACCTTAGGTAATTCCTAAGTAAGTACATGTTCAGCACAGCATTGTGGGCTGAAGGGCCTGTATTGTGCTGTAGGTTTTCTATGTTTCTATGTTTCTCAATCAATACATTCTGCCCAGGATAAAGGGTATGTCTGCAAACCTTTCTTAAGGAAAACATTTCAGCAAAGTGGACTTATTTGAGGTCTGCCTATAGATAGAAGAAGTACAAAGTGTTTCTTATCATGTGATGTGATGGCATCCGTTAGTCTTGTGAGACCATGGATCTGCGCCTGGAAAGTCTTGGAGTGTCCTTTCCAGGGCGCAGGCCTGGGCAAAGTTGTATGGAAGACTGGCAGTTGCCCAAGCAGCAAGTCTCCCCTCTCCATGCCACCAATGTTGTCCAAGGGAAGGGCCAGGGCCGATACAGCTTGGCACCAGTGACGTCACAGGAGTTGCCAGAATGAGGTTGAAGACAACGTCGGACTGCCTTAGGGGCTCCAGCTCCAGATTTGTCCTCAGGGTTTACTCCCGAAGCCTTTCCCATAAGTGGGTATGGCCGCAAGGCAGCGGAGGTTTGAAATCAGAGTTTTCCCTCTCTTAGATGGACTGCCTTCCCAGGCTGACAAGCTCCATCTACCCGAAGCACTGGATTTAAGGCGCCAGGACCCACCTTCGCCCCTTCCCCTGTCAGTAGAAACTTCCGCCAGGCTTAGAGGCTAAGCCACACGAGAAGGCCAGCAGTTGGACTTGGTTGTCAGAGGCTATTTGAGGCGCATGCCCTGAGGAACGCTATCAGGTAGTGGGGGCTTGTCCCCACTACCACTCCTCGACTTGACAACCTTGGAACCTTAAACTCACATCATAAACACTCACAAAGGGCTTTATTACTATAATAGACTTATTTTTGGAGTAGCATCTGCACCTGCACTCTGGCAGAAGGTTAATGACTAGGTGCTGCAAGGCTCCCCAGGCACTCAATATTACCTGAATGACATCATTGTTACCGGTAAGGATGACAAGAAACATCTCCAAATTCTCAGGACAGTGTTAAAAAGATTAGAAGATTGTGGGCTCAGAGGACAATGCAACAAGTGTGAATTCTTTAAACCAAGCATCACCTACTATGTGGTCACACCATTGATACACAAGCATTTACACAAGTGTGCTGAGAAAATTAGGATTTGTCAATTACCATAACAGTTTCCTGCCAAACCTAGCTACTGTGCTCCACCCCATGAACACATTACTACAGATATGGTAATGGACAAAGCAGTGTGAGATGGCTTTCCAAAAAGTAAAGGTAAGGATGACATCGGACATTGTACTCACACATTGTGATCCACAGCATCCAGTGAAGTTCACCTGTGATGCCTATGCCTATGGTATAGGGGCAGTCATGTCACATGTTTTAAGTGATGGAACTGGATGCCCCATAGCCTGTGCATCATGTTCCCTTACCACTGCAGAGAAAAATTATGCATAGATTAACTGAGAGGCCTTGAGTCTGGTTTGGGGTGTAAAACATTTCAACCAGTGCTTACATGGGAGAGAGTTTACCCTCATTACTGATACTCAACCACTGCTGTCCATTTTTAACCCACAGAAGTGTGTTCCACTAACTGCAGCAGCACAAATGAAGAGATGGGCTCTGTTTCTTGGAGGGCACCATTACAAGATCGAATTTAAGAGAACAACTAATCATGGAAATGCTGATGGATTGTCTTATTTACCCTTGGAAAAGGAAATACCTGAAAAATTTAGAAGAGGACACTCCGTTTGATGTATTCTCCCTAATGCAAATCGAAAGTCTTTCTATTACAGCAGAGATGTTGCAAAGGAAAACCAGAAAAGTTCCCACTCTATCTCAGGTCTGCATGGCAACCTGTAGCAGAAATTGTAGTTCCCCCTTTTTTACCAGTGCTGGGATGAACTTGCTATTGACGGGAGTTGCCTTCTGTGGAGATTGAGAGTTGTTGAACCATCCAAACCGAGTGATAATGTTGGAGAAGCTGCATGACAATTGTCTAGGCTCAGTCAAAACGAAAGGGTTGGCTCAAAGTTTATTCTGGCGCCATGGGGGGATCAGCAGATTGAGCAGTTTGCCATGCACTGTTCAAGATGCCGACACATCCAGATGAAGCGTCCAGATCTGTCAGAAACAATTCTGACAAACACCACAAAAGAGGCTCCAGACCTGTGATTGTTTCACAGCCACAAGTCTCACCTGCCAAGCAGGGCGACTCCTTTCCCCCCCTTGTCAGGAAAGACATTATCCCACAAGTGTAAGAAATCTTCCACAGGGATTAAATCTTCAGGCCTGAATCGGACAATTTAAAATTTACTCTGCTGTGGATGTCCATACGGTAGTTGTATTATATAGTATACAGTGTGTATAGAACCATAGAACATTACAGCACAGAAACAGACCCTTTGGCCCTTCTTGGCTGTGCCAAACCATTTTTCTGCCTAGTCCCACTGATTTGCACCTGGCCCAGCCCATATCCCTCCATACACCTCTCATCCATGTACCTGGCCAAGTTTTTCTTAAATGTTAAAAGTGAGCCCGCATTTACCACTTCATCTGGCAGCTCATTCCACACTCCCACTACTCACTGTGTGAAGAAGCCCCCCCTAATGTTCCCTTTAAACTTTTCCCCCTTCACCCTTAACCCATGTCCTCTGGTTTTTTTCTCCCCTGGCCTCAGTGGAAAAAGCCTGCTTGCATTCACTCTATCTACACCCATCATAATTTTATATACCTCTATCAAGTCTCCCCTCATTCTTCTACGCTCCAGGGAATAAAATCCTAACCTATTCAACCTTTCTCTGTAACTCAGTTTCTCAAGTCCCAGCAACATCCTTGTAAACCTTCTCTGCACTCTTTCAACCTTATTAATATCCTTCCTGTAATTAGGTGACCAAAACTGCACACAATACTCCAGATTCGGCCTCACCAATGCCTTTTACAACCTCACCATAACATTCCAACTCTTATACTCAATACTTTGATTTATAAAGGCCAATGTACCAAAAGCTCTTTTCACTACCCTATCTACCTGTGACGCCACTTTTAGGGAATTTTGTATAGCTGAGATGCATTTTGTAGTGAGTTGAAGTTTATTGCTAAGCAGGAAGGAGAATACTTCAGTAATATTTGAGTAATATTTGGAGATACATGTACAGGAGTTCCTCCAGTAGTTTGTTTTTTAAAACTTTTAGAGATACCATTTTCAGATGAAAGAATCTCTTAGATGCATCCAAAGCAATATTTTGAAGCATTATTATTACCCTGTGTACATTTCACAATATTGATTTCTCAGTTGAAATCATAATATTTTCTGGTATTATATTTCAATGAGAGAATTTGCTTTGTGCAAATTGTGGATGCCGGCTTATTTGTATCAGAGACAATATTTTTCAAGTTCTTCCTTGGCTGTAAAACCTGTTCAGGGTTGGGGGGGAGAAAAGCTATGGCTATAACTCTTCACGTTGTTTAAGCCAGCCTTTGTCAGTGACCCAAAGAAGGTAGCTGATATCTTTTCATTGTTCACAGACTCAAGGGAGAATAACCCACAGGCACCTCTCACCTAACTAGGCATTGCCTTGGGTTTGTACATATGTATCTTCTCTGTAACCATTCTCTGTTCACAGTGAAATGAGAACCATGGCCTTCCAACACTAGGAGACGTTGGAAGAGCAACTGTAGCTCCTAGCAGGCTTTTCTGTGGATACAGTTGGGGAGCCCACTCAAGACAGCACATGGCTGCAGGCGGTGGATGAGGTGCCAATTAGACTCATTATTTTGAAAGATGTCTACTTCTTGAGTAGTAGCTTCAACTATAGCTTCACTCAGCCAGACGAATGGAGAGCATTCTTTCATAATCCTGAATTGTTCCTTGTATATGGCGGAAAACCTTTGGCTGTCAGGAGGCAAGTCATTTGCCACAAGATTACAGTCTCTAACTCCTCTTGTAACCACATTATTTACTAGCTGGCCCAGTTGAGCTTGTTGATGATGGTGAATTCATGGATGTTGGAGTCATAGTGATGCCAGTGAATATGGACAGTAGAGATTCGGGGGTCATTCCCTGGCATACTGCATGAACATTACTTGGTACTTATTGAATGCTCCTTGAATACATGTTAGCTTCATCCTTCATTTTCACTTTTGGCCGAATGCCAGATGGTAGGCCATTGTTAAAGCAGTTGAAGAGGGTGAGGCTTTAGAGACAAACCCGAGAAAATCCAGATGCATTGTGTTAGAGCTGGAATGATTGCCTTTCAGTGACCGCACCCATCTTCATTTCAGCAGGGTGCAACTCCAACCATTGTTGCTAATTTTTCCATTAGCAACAGTTTTGACAAGAATACTTGACATTACACTTGATCAAATGCAAATGTTTATTTATTTATTGAAAGAGAAATGACTCTGAATCAGCCCTTCTGGCACTTTGAGCCAGGCTGCCCATATATACATACTTACTGTAATTCAGGGTTTTTCTCTATCATTATGCATTGCATTGTAATCTGCCGCAAAGACCACAACTTTCACAACATGCACCAGTTACATTGGACCTGATCCTGAGCTGAAAGTTCCAATATCAGCTACCTTTGGATTTCCTCCAGCATTTTGTATGTTACTTTTGGATACTGCTGTCCAACAACAAGAACATGAAGAAACAGCATCGAGCACAGGTCTGCTTTGCCATGAGTTACGGTTTCGGCTGAATCTCTAGATTAACACTACTTTCCAGTCTTATAGCCCTTGAGTTCTTCAGCGTTCGAAACGACATTGATCTCAGTCTTGAAAATACACATCAATTCAACTGCCATAGCCTTCTGAGGTCAATTCATAAGCCTCCAGGTGAAGAATATTCACTTCATTTCATTCCTAAACAGCTGACCATAAAATATGGCAAGAGTACAATACTTCGTGGCCACTTTCAAAATGGAAATTGTTGAGTGTCTACAGGAACATCCGAGAAATAGATTGTGCACAACCTATGCCTACAAAACATGGACAGATGGTAGTCTCAACATAGCGCAATGCTGATTTACTAACTGAATTTCTACTGGACAGCTTACTGTCATATAAGCATGCATTCAGCATCAAAGACCCTCAGCAGCACTATCTAAAGGGATCATTGCCTAATTTATAAAGTGAGCTAATGATTTAATTTGAATGTTGATTGCTATGACTGAAGAAGTGTTCTTTTCTATAGTTTTTTTTAAGTGTAGGAGCAATGGTATGCCAAGTGCTAAGGACCATTCTGCCTGCCTCGCTGGGAGAACGGTCAGAGGGCAAACGGATCAACCTGCTAGAAGTTTGCTCAAGCTGCACACAGTGGCTGCTGTTTTATCCTAGAATGTTCAGGAAGCATTTCACCACCCAAACCTCAGTGAAGAACAATGGATGAAGCAGCTGCACCTCAATAAGGGCACCCACGCTAAAATCTGATGCCTGCCTGCCCATCTGCTGCAACACATCAGTATACGGCAAGACCACTAGGTCAGCGGTTGACAGGATGACCCTAACCATGAACCATCTGACGTTGGGCTCCTATTACTGGAACAGCAAAGACTTGCAGCATCACATTCTTTTCTGGCAATTGCCTGAAGGAAACCACTGTGTCATGCAAAGAGATACAAGTATATTTTATTCTTTTTCCCAGAGGGCAGGTGAGCTCATCACTTCAGGAATGCAGGCTTTTCCAAGGATAAAGAGTTTACTGTGCACAAGGTACAGTATAAAGCTTCACATGTGACTGACCTGATCTTCAATTCTCCGTGCCCAAACTAGCTCTTACCATCAGTGAAGGAAGACAGTTGGGTTCTGTTGTTGGGGAGCATGGGTGGAGACCGTAGGTTAAAACCATTGGAGTACAAGGTTAAGGAAACAATTCAGTTGCAATCAACAGACAGGGCCGTTGGGAAAACATTGGTAGTGAGTGAGTGAGATTGGGAACAAACATAAAAGGAGGATTCACCTGTAGGATGGTCTATACTTCAGATTATCCATCAGTGGGCCCAGTAAAGTCAGAGCCCCTTTAAGAGACACTGAAACAAGAGTCACAGTACAGCCCTCTGGACTGCAGTGGATTGTGTTACGAACCCCGTAACTGGGTTACTTACCAGCAAAGATAGAGGCGTCCGTTGGAGTCTGGTGATACTATTTTTAACAGTATTTATTAGTAAAAATACACAAAAATAATATCAATGCAAACATACAGATAATATACGTCATCAATACTAAACTTAAAAGTGCGGGTATAATAATAATCAATAAGAAATAAGCTCTATCGTTGTCTAGGGGATAATGAATTGTCCGATGGAAATCTAAAGTTCGTTTCAGTTCACACAGGCTGCCGTCGTTTGTTTGTCGCTGTGTTGCAATTGTTGGAGAGAGAGAGAGATAGAAGAATGGGAACAGTTACCGCTATTGTTTTTGCCAACCTTCCTTTATGATTTCGATCCGTCGGTGTCTCGTTGTTGTGGCCGTTCAAGTATGACCTCTCCTTTAGCTAAACCGTTCTTCTGTGATGAGCCCGCCACCCAGGCAAGGGAGGACACACATGAGCCCTCACCAGCTTCGCTATAAAACGCTGTCACTGGATTTCTAGCGTTTCTCCTGGTGTGTCTAAGGGGCGTTCCCCAGACCCGTCTTTTATCCTCACTCATGGGGTCTCAGATGTCAATCAGGTTGGGATGATGCAATCCCTCAACCAGACCACTCTGGTTGTCCCCTGAGGGGTTTCAATGAATAGTACAGTACTCAATACACAATTCCTTCTCCAAGAGACAATAGCAGTAATCAGTGGTTCCGTTCCGCTTATGTCAGGAGACATTTCACCTTGTTGTGTATTCTGCGTCTCTCTCTCTCATTTCCTGACATGCTGTGTATCTCTCTCATCTCCTGGGTCTCAGACCCGAAATACTAGCAATCTTGCGATTCTCAAAAAGGAGGGGGCGACTTTGCACCCTTCGGCCCCTCAGAGTTGCTCCACATTCGTAACAATTGCTTTTAATAAATAGCACAAAACATACATATCACACTATTTATAATCACTGTGAATGTTTTCATGCTTAACACAACCAATGGATTTTTCTCCCTGTTACCAAAGATACTATTTATGCAGAGGTGTCATTCCAATGAAATCCTTGCTCTAGATATTTTTGGCTACGGTGATACCAGCATTATATTTCCCATTTGTTGATCATCAACACTGAATATGCTTCTTTTTAAAAAGGGGTCAATACTGCAATACGGGTAACGCAACAGCCAATTTTGTAGGAGGCAATGTAACACAGACCAGAATTGACTATCTATTATCATAAATAGATAATATCGATAGGCAATTGTGCAAAAATCCCGTGGCATTGTTCTTGGTAGCAGAGGGCTAAGCCTCAGTTTAATGATGGAGCCATCTTACATCATCAGGATCATCAGGTGCAAGCTGAGATAGTGCTGAGATTTCCCTGCTTGGCACACTTTGTGGAATCAAACACACAGCTGCTGAAAGTAAAGGCTGCCAACTCTATCCACAAAAGTTTAGAATGTTCCACTATACAAATAACATTATGTCATTAAGTGCAGGATGTTACATGCCGCATAACATTCCTTGTGACCAATAAAAGTCAATTTCAATTTCAATTACCATGCGCTGTAATATTTGTTTTTAAAAAAGTAAGGTCTTATTTCCATACAAGTTTGCCTGGCTTATCCCAAGCTAAGGAAGGCACTTTGAAATATTCCACATTGACTTTTTCTGTTAGAGAGTATTTCCTTCAAAATAAGTTTCCCATCTTTATTGGGACTTTGCTTTTATGAGCGCTCATGGAGAATAAGAAATTGGTGAAAAGTGTTATATTTGGAGCTCTTGCAGAGAGATCAGGCTGACAGGACAAGGAAAGGACTATATTCATTTATGTTTTTACTAACAACAATCTGATTTTCCTTCAAGGTGCGAAGTCTTGAATGTAAGGAGCTGCCTTACATAAAGCACAAAATCATCGACTGAACCCTAAATTTCTTTCATATCACAGAAATGTCCACAGTTCTTTTTAAAAAAATACTTATCAGGTGTTTCCTTAAAATTGTCACAGATCCCAGCATATGATTATTTATGTGAATTTTCAGTTAAATCTCAAAGGATTCTAGTAAATGCAAAAATATCTTACTCAAACCCTCAAGAGATGTTCTGAATGAAAGAACACCTGGTAGATCCCCCTGAACTTTCAATTTATAAATAAAATGGCTCATTGTTCTTGAAATATTGTGCAATACTTGCAATTCTTTTCAAAGGTCAAATAGTTGCCTTGTATTTGATGTGCTCAATAGCTTTGCCATTCTGACCTTACTTCTGGTCTCATTTCCTTGTGTACAATGGTGCAATTGCAAAAGGGAAAATGTTAGAAAGACATAGCCCACTTTACATCTCTCATCATTTTAGTCCTGCTTACTGCCAAAACAATAATATCAGTATCAGTATCTAGTCGTTACTATAAAAACTCTCTACCCTGTTCCATTATTCAAGAAGGCATTTCCACACCCTGTATCTGGTAATATCAGACAAATTGCTTTCCTCTCATAGAGTGGAGAATCATTTATAAAACCTACTAAGAACAGGCTCAGTGCGTATTCAGTTTCTCTCAACTATAATGCCCTTCTTGGCTTCCTAATGTAACTTTGCTTTAAAGAGAACGGTTAATTCCCACTGTTCCAAACACAAAAGACAGAGAAACAAAGAGAGTGGGGGAACATTTTCACTTTGGATCCTCATGTGAACTATACAATCCCCAATAGGTTATCTATTGTCATTGCAATGGAAAAGAAAATTGAGCATGGTGTATAATTGGCAGCTGATTCAAATTGTCCATTTTATAATATTACCATGAAACCCACAAAATGTTGAGAGCAAGCCAATCATTGCCTTTTCCTCATTTCATATCATATTCTAAAATAACATTTTAATACTCCTTTCTTTCAATGACCTTCCACTTATATTTTTAATACTTTATCTACACCTTTCTCTAGCAATGAAAGGGTATCTTCTTGAACATGCAGCTGATTATTGGGTGGAATAAGGCTGGGGTGCATTATGACAAGCAGCGTTGAATCTTCAACAACCAGACTACAAAAGGGACTGGAGCAGAATCAGAATCAGGTTTAATATCATGGGCATATGTCATGAAATTTGTCGTCTTTCCAGCAGCACGATAATGCAATACATAATAGAAAGAAAACAGAATTACAGTAAGAATATATATATATTATATAGTTGAATTAAATAAGTAGTGCAAAAATTGAAATAAAAAAGTAGGGAGGTAGAGTTCATGGGTTCAATGTCCATTCAGAAATTGGATGACAGAGGGGAAGCTGTTCCTGAATTATTGAGTGTGTGCCTTCATGCTCCTGTGCCTCATTCCTGACAGCATCAATGAGAACAAGGCACGACCTGGGTGATTGGGGTCCTTAATGATAGACACCACCTTTTTGAGACATCGCTCCTTGAAGATGACCTGGACACTACAGAGGCTAGTGCCCCTAATAGAGCCAACTAAGTTTACAACTCTCTGCAGCTTATTTTGATCCTGTACGGTAGACCCCCCACCCCCAAACCAGACGTACGCTCCTCAGTACAAGTGGAGAATGGTACATCTGAATGATACTCATTTTGTTACTATATTCATGCCCTCTCAGCTTGTGAAATTTAACCTATCAGCTTTCCGTTATCTTTGACATGTCCATGGTAGCCTTTCTGCTGAATTACAGCCTCAACTTTTGCTGCCCTTACCCAATAAAAACAAATTCTCTCGCACCCTAGCCCCTTTTAACTTTGCAAAGGTAATTTCATCAATCACGTAATAGATAAAATTAGATGTTTTTGAAAATACATTTTAACCATTTATTGACAATTAAAGTGGACAACATCAAGGGGATATTAAGGACAAGTTCATCCGTTGAGGTCACGGATCAGACTTGGTTGTTTTTCGAGGCTTTTGTAGGTTTGTGAGGATGATTTTGGGGACAGAGAGGGGAGTTAGGGGTCATGTTAGGGTTTAGTTACGTGGTTGTGGGGAGATTAGAGGACAGAACAGAGTCTAAACCTTTGCTCCAACTTTGAAGTCCAAGTCGACATGGATGTGGTTGGATGTGACAGTGGCCTCCTAGGTAAGTGAATCAGTAAGACTGGAGATCGAGGCCGAATATTTGGGGCCCATTATCAGCATGCCCGGAGTTTGAGGCCTGGAGTTCAGGTCTTTATCGGCAAGCCCTGGGTCGATACTGAAGGCCAATCGAAAGTCCAGAAGTCAAGGCTCGGTGGCTGAAGCTCTGAGTCTGTGAATCTCCGCACATCCGCTGGGGAAACAAGGACCCAGTATGTTTGAAACCATGAGTCATGGAGACAAATAACAGCCATTCCAGATATGTGCATGTGTGGGTAGGAGGGAGGAACCGAGCTTGTTTTGCTGCTGTTATATGGTCCGTTTTGTTGTGTTCTGTGTTGTCTTGCTGAACACCACGGCATGCAACGTCATTGCCAGACTGTGTGGCAACACTTGTGGGCCGCCCAGTACATCTTTGGGTGTGTTGGTTAATGCAAATGACGCTTTTTGCTGTATATTTTGAATTCCTGTACTGATGACAAAACAATCTAAATCTGAATCTGAAATTGGAACCCTCAAATACATCAGGTACATTCCCGTGTGATCCCACAGAGATTAGTACAGAGACATGAAGAAACGTCATTGTAGTTGTGACCAGACAGGTGAGAGTGTGATTTGAAGTCTGGTCAACTACCTCAGAAACATCAAGAAAGCAAACTGTCAATTAGATACAAGGTTAAATGAAAAAAAAATACAATGACTGCACCGATACAATTCAGACGAGAGCATGAAAGCCAATAAGAAATTTGCTGTTAGGTCGGGGGATGAAAATAATACCTGCAAATTCACCAGAGGCAAGGTGAAACACTGGTACACAGGATCAGATCAAAACTCCGATGAGCAGCCTTATGAGGACTATTTGGTTCCTTTCTCACAACAGATAGTTCAGATTAGGAGAACATTACACCAGTGACCTCCCCTCACTGTCACTTTAATCAGCTTGGACCATGCTCATCCAGTACAAAAAGGTTCATTCCTCTGCTGGTCTCCTTGGTCCACGGCTACATGAATTCATCCATTACCAATCTCCTTATCAAAAATCAGCAGCCTTCCGTCAGCTCTACTACAAAAGTAGCAATGAGATATACAATGTATATTTCATAAGATATATATTGATGTCACAGGCAGATAGGAAATGAATACAAAGGAAAAGTATCAGATAATTAGCTATTTTATATGATTAATTCGGGTGTTAATTTATAAACTTAATTTGAAATACATACTTGGTGATGGCTTGTCATGACCAAAAGCACATGATAATCAGTGATAAAAGCAAGCTGGTGAATAGTTGTTTACATCTAAATTTTCAGGATTGCCATCCAAAATCTCCCTGCCTTTCTTCCTTTAAAATCCTCATTAAAAAGCAATAGCCCAGAAATTCTAGGGCACTCAGATAAGTGTAATTCATAGGTATTAAGGTTATCTTCTAGCTGCATTTTTTGAATGATATCCGCTTCCCCCCCACCCACCCCCCCCCCCCCCCGGACTGTGGCCTAACCCAAACAATGGGAAGATTAGCATGGTGTCAAGGGAGTGATTGGGTGAGGATTCTCACCAGGGACTGGGGCTGAGAAGTCAGATATCAAAGAGTGTTCAAAGATGGAGCTCAATGCATTGAGATGTGGGTGCATAGGAGGAAGACAGAAGGATGAAACATTGCAGAATTCTCACTGGAATATTTGTATTTGGGCAATCCTAATAAAACAAATTCCTCATACTGCAATGTTGGACTCAGAACCAGAATTAAAAATGCTAAACTTGACTATTTCTTTCTGTCATCTGACTTGAAGGTCTCCATGAAATTGGTTCTTCAAATCTTCCGCTGGAAGTCCCACCCAACATTTAGCAATGTAAGAGCCAGGAGTCATCACAGGGGCTCTCTGAATTTGAAACCCAAAGCAAAGCGTGCCTTTAATCTAATTTCAGGGGTTATTAAGGTAGATGAAATTGTTACAGATAGGCAGGTATGATGCTGAGGGCATCACTAACCATGGCTGAAAGAAGATTATAGCTGGGAGTTTAACATCCAAGGATACCTAGTATATCGCAAGGACAGGCAAGTAGGTAGAGAAGATAGTTTGGTTCTGTTGGTAAAAAATGAAATAAAATCATTAGAAAGATGTGACTCCCATCCACTCCATAATGTACTGGTTGGGCACAGGAGTACATTCAGCCAGAGACTCATTCCACCAAGATGTAACACTGAGTGTCATAGGAAGTCATTCCTACCTGTGGCCATCAAACTTTACAACTCCTCCCTAGGAGTGTCAGACACCCTGAGCCAATAGACTGGTCCTGGACTTATTTCCACTGGGCATGATTAACTTAGTATTATTTAATTATTTATGGTTTTATATTGTATATTTCTTCACTATTCTTGGTTGGTGCGGCTGTAACAAAACCCAATTTCCATCAGGATCAATAAAGTATGTCTGTCTGTCTGTGACATAGGGTCAGAAGCTGTTGAATCATTGTGGGTAGAGCCAAGGAACTGCAAGGGTAAAAAGACCCTGATGGGAGATGTAATATAGACCCCCAAACAGTAATAAGGATGTGGTCCACAAATTACAATGAGAGGCAGAAAACACATGCCAAAAAGGCCATGTTACAAAAGTCATGGAGGCTTTCAATACACAGATAGATTGGGAAAATCAGGTTGGTGAAGGATCCTAAGAGGGTGAATTCTAGAATGCCTTAGAGATGGATTTTTAGAGCAGCTCGTGGTTGACCCCAAAAGGGTATCAGCTATTCTGGATGGGGTGTTGTGCAATGAATGAAAATCCATCAGAGAGAGCTTAAGGGAAAAGAACCCTTTGGGGCAAGTGATCATAATATGATCAAATTCACCCCGAAATTTGAGAAGGAGAAGCTAAAGTCAGATATATCAATATTATAGAGGCATTAGAGAGGAGTTGGGCAAAATTGATTGGAAAAGAACACTGGCAAGGATGAAGGCAGAGCAGCACTGGAATTTCTGGAATCAATTTGGATTTCGGGGGTCAGTAGTGTGTGAAGTTGCCATTACTAGGGCAAAGGTTCCTGGGAAACTTAAAGGTCTGAAGTTAGGTAAATCACCTGGACCAGATGGTGTACAACCCGGGGTTCTGAAAGAGGTGGCTGAAGAGATTATAGAGGCAAAACCACTAGATTTTGGAATGGTTCTGAAAGACTAGAAAATGGCAAATTTAACTCCACTCTTCAAGAAGGAAGAGAGGCAGAAGAAAGGAAATTATAGGCCAGTTAGTCTGATCTCAATGGTTAGGAAGTGGAGTCAATGGAGTCGATTGTTAAGGATGTGGTTTTGAGGTACTTGGAGGCATGTGATAAAATAGGCCATAGTCAGCATAGTTTCCTCAAATCTGCTGGAATTCCTTGAAGCAATAAAAAGCAGGACAGACAAATGTTGTGCACTTGGATTTTCAGAAGGCCTTTGACAAGGTGCTATGCATGAGGCTGCTCAACAAGCTACGAGCCCATGGTATTACAGGAAAGATTCCAGCATGAATAAAGCAGTAGCTGATTTGCACGTGGCAACGAATGAGAATAAAGGGATCCTTTTCTGGTTGGCTGCCACTGACTAGTGGTGTTCCACAGGGGTCAGTGTTGAGGCAGATTCTTTTACATTATATGTCAACGATTTGGGTGATGGAATTGATGGCTTTGCTGCAAAGTTTCCAGATGATATGAAGATAAGCCAAGGGGCAGGTAGTTTTGAGGTAATAGAGAGGCTACTGCAGGACTTAGACATATTAGGAGAATAGGCAAATAAGTGGCAGATGGAATAGTTTCAGGAAGTGTATAGTCATACACTTCGGTAGAAGAAACAAAGGGGTAGAGAAATTTCAAAAATATGAGGTGCAAAAGGACTTGGGAGCCCTTGTGCAGATTCCCTAAAGGTTAATTTGCAAGTTGAGATTGTGGTGAGGAAGGCAAATGTGATGTTAGCCTTCATTTCAAGAGGACTAGAATATGAAAGCAAGAATGTAATGTTGAGGCTTTATCAAGCACTGTTGAGGCCTCACTTGGAGTACTGTGGGCAGTTTTGGGCCCCTTATTTTAGAAAGAATGTGCTGAAACTGGAGAAGGTTCAAAGGAGTTTCATGAAAATGATTCCAGGATAGGACGGCTTGTCACATGCAGAGCATTTAACAGCACTGAGTCTGTATTCACTAGAATTCAGAAAAATGAGGGGTGACCTCATTCAAGCTTATCGAATGGTGAAAGGCCTTGATAGAGTGGATGTGTAGAGGATGTTTCCTATGGTGGAAGAGTCAAGGTCCAAGGGACACAGCCTCAAAATAGAGGGATATCCTTTTAGAATGGAGATGAGGAGGAATTTCTTTAGCCAGAGAGTGGTGAATCTGTGGAATTCATTGCCACAGGCAGCTGTGGAGGCCAAGTTTTTATACATATTTAAGGCAAAGGTTGATAGATTCTTAATTGGTCAGGGCATGAAGGGATACAAGGAGAAGGCAGGAGATTGGAGCTGAGAGGAAAATTGAATCAGCCAGGATGGAATGGTGGAGCAAACTCAATGGGCCAAATGGCCTAATTCTGCTCCTATATATTAGTCTTACAGTCCTATTGGCAGAAGGGAAGTCCCCAATGGAATCACTTCCTCTTCTTCAAATGATATTTCTATTATTTTCTCAAATAAATTTGGCATATTTCAGTCTTCATGTGTTGGCCTCAATACATCCTTGTGCAACTGGATCCAGGATTTCCTCATTTGCTGGCCTCAGTCAGTTTGGGTTGGCAACAACACCTCCTCCACAATCTCCGTCAACACAGGTAGACCTCAAGATTCTGTGCTTAGCCCCCTGCTATACTCGCTTTACTGTGTAGCTAAGCACAGCTCCAATGCCATATTTGTTTGCTGATGACACCACTGTCATAGGCTAAATCAAAGGTGATGATGAATCAGCATAGAGGAGTGAGATTGAAGATCTGTCCACAAGATCAAAGAGCTGCTTATTGACTTCAGTAGGAGGAAACTAGAGGTCCATGAGCCAGTTCTCAGAGGATTAGAGATGGAGAGGGTCAGCAACTTTAAATTCCTCAGTGTTATCATTTTAGAGGACCCGCCCTGGGCCCAGTACGCAAATACAAAGATAGCATGGCAGCACCTCTACTTCCTTAGGCGTTTGCAAAGATTTGGCATGACATCTACAACTTTGACAAAGTTCTACAGATGTGTGGTGGAGAGTATATTGACTGGCTGCATCACAGTCTGGTATGGAAACACCAATGCCCTTGAACAGAAAGGATATGGTCCTAACCATCATTGGTAAAAGCCCTCCCCATCATTGGGTACATCTACACGAAGCATTGTTGCAGGAAAGCAGCATCCATCATCAGGGACCACCACACCTAAGTCATGTTCTCTTGTCACTACTCCAAGAAGGTACAGGAGCCTCAGGACCTATCACCATGTTCAGGAATAGTTATTCCCCCCAACCATCAGGCTTTGAACCAAAGGGGATAACTTCACTTGCCCCATCATTGAAATGTTTGCATAACCTATAGACTCACTTTCAAAGACTCTTCATCTAAAGTTCTTGATATTTATTGTTTATTTATATATTTTCATTATTTCTTTCATTTTGCATTTGCACAGTTTGTTGCCTTTTGCGTACTGATTGAACACCAGAGTTGGTGCAGTCTTTCATTGATTCTATTATGGATGTATTGAGTATGTCTTGAAAAAAATGAATCTCAAGGTTGTGTATGGTGACATATATGCATTTTGATAATAAATTTACTTTGAAATTTGAACTGATGCTGCATCTCATCCAAATTTCAACAATCACAAAGTTTTCCCAAAATAAAAGTACAGTACAGGGTATACTCATTGGCCAAACAAGAAAATCTGCAGATGTTGGAAACCAAGCAACACGCACAAAATGTTGGAGGAACTCAGCAGGCCAGTCAGCATCTATGGAAAAGAGTACAGTGCTTAAACCACTGTTCTGATCTCTCTATACCCATGTCTGTATGGCTAAGCATAGATCAAGCATAAATTTGCTGATGATACAACCATTGTTGGTAGAAGCTCAGATGGAGATGAGAGGGTGCAGAGGGACAAGATATACCAATTAGTGGAGTGGTGTCACAGTAACAACCTTGCACCCAACAGCAGCAAGACAAAGGAGCTGATTGTTGGCTTCAGGAAGGGCAAAACAGAGTAACACAATCCTCATAAAGGGATCTGAAGTGGAGATAGTGAGCAGTTTCAAGCTCTTGGGTGTCAAGATCTCTGAGGAACTAAGCTGGTCCCAACCTATCAATGCAGCTATAAAGAAGGTAAGACAGTTACTATATTAGGAGTTTGAACAGTTTTAGTATGTCAACAAAAACACTCAAAAATGTCTATAGATGTACCAGGGAGAGCATTCTGACAATCTGCATCACTGTCTGGTATAGGGGACTACTGCACAGGGCTGAAAGAAGCTGCAGAGGGTCATAAATTTAGTTGGCTCCATCTTGGGTACTAGCCTACAAAGTACCCAGGACATCTTCAAGGAGCAGTGCCTCAGAAAGGCAGCATCCATTATTAAGGATCTCCAGCACCCAGGACATGCCCTTTCCTCAATGTTACCATCAGGTAGGAGGTACAGAAGCCTGAAGGCACACACTCAGTGATTCAGGAACAGCTTCTTCCACTTTGCCATCCGATTCCTAAATGGACATTGAACCCATGAACACTACCTCACTTTTTTTTAAAACATACATCATTTCTGTTTTTGCATGATTTTTAATCTATTCAATATACATATACGGTAATTGATTGATTTATTTATTTATTATATTTTTTTCTTCTATATTATGTATTGCATTGAAGGGCTGCTGCTAAGTTAACAAATGTCACGACACATGCCAGTGATAATAAACCTGTACCCTTTTCCATAGATGCTGCCTGGTCTGCTGAGTTCCTCCAGCAGTTTGTGTGTGTATACTCATTGGCCCTCCAGTAAATTATTTCACATGACTTGTATAAAATCAGTTTGTTTTAAATATTGTGTAATAGTTTGAAATTAAAGATCACAATTTCTTTTCCTATCCTGTTGCAGTGACTTGCAAGATATAGGCAATTCTTATACAACCAGTAATGATTGTCCAACCTCTATTATAGTCACAGGTGTATAGCCTGGAGAACAGGCACCCTCAACCCAACTTGTCCATGCCAACCAAGTTTCCCTAATGAGCTAGTCAGAAACATGACAAGTCATTCCCTTCTTAGTTTTCTTTCGAAAGCACTCCACAGGTTGGGTACTAGCATTGTTTCACATTTTGATAGAGAAAGATAATGAAGGAACTGTAAATGCTAGCATCATCAGTAACCTGACTTCCAAGCAGCTCTCAATGATTATCTGGGAATACATTTCAAATTCTACAGAGATAATTTAGGAAATATAGTCAACAGCACTCTGAAATTTCTAGCTCCGGGTTTCTGAACATGAGTATGGTTGGAAAAAGGAACACACTGCCATTAAGATGTAGTGGAAACAGATAGCCTCAGTGCTTGGGAAGCATCTAGACAAGCACCTGAATTGCCTAAACACAGAGATTATGGATCTAATGTCAGTAAATTTGATTAGTACAGATAGGTACAAGATAGGCGTGGCTGAAAAGGGACAAAGGCCTTCTTTCTATACCATAAACCGCATCCTCACCCGATAGGCTACAGCTGTTCAAGGCAATATACTCACGTGGCAAAACACAGTGTACTGAAAAGGCCAGCATGTATTGCCCATCCTTGATCTGGAATCCATCATTATTTGTTCAATAAATCCCAGTTCACAGTAACTCTTTCTAAACAAAAGGTAATCTTCTTTGGAACAGATGCAATAGCAGTAACTGAGGAATGTCTGTGCACTCCATTGGAGCTAAATGAGCATGCTACATCTCACAACACTAAGAACACACCCTGTGTTTTGAGATGTGCATCAAATCCATAAACTAGGAGATGGGGAATTGGCAGAAAACCATAAACTTGACTTGCCCTTGTAAGCAGCAAGCTTTTGCTTTTCTGGTTACTCTGAAAAACAGTGTTAGTTACAGAATACAGTTGATTAGGTTCTGAGCTAAAGAATTTTTATAATGCAGTAAACAGCAAGACCTGCTTAAAATATTTTGGACAGGTATATTAAAAAGGTATTTGTATAGTTTATTTGAAACTTTATAAGACAATTGCACTCAATTATTTTGAGAATGTAAACAACCAATAATATTTGGCTAATTACTCAAAGGAAATCAATGGCAGACCATTGATGGGCACATGAGAGAACACATTGGGGTCAATAGAGAAATAGGAAGGAGGCATGAAGCCAATGGGATTCTTCCTTTTGGTGCCAGACGACCTGCTTAGCATTTACAGCAATGTTATTATTTATTCTTCTTTCTGCGTCGTGCACTTTAATGACAGTACATGCTCCTCCTCCCTTATCAACTGTTTAGCAAACTATGAAGGGCACACCCTCTATGGTATCAACAAAGTTTAACTTTGATGCCAGAACAGTAGTCACCAAAACATAAACAAATTTCTTTAACACACACAAAAGTTACATTGATATTATAGGAACTTCTTTGAATATTACGGAAAGATCATTTGCACCAAAATTAAACTTGCTCCGGAACTAAAATTGCATTAAAAAAACAATACTCGTAGGTGAAGCAAAAAAAAAAATGGAATTGCAGATGTTGAAATCTGCAACAAGGATAGAGAATGCTAGAAAAACTCAGTATGTCAGGTAGCACCAATAGAGAAAGAAACACATTACATGCTTAGGATTCTTTCGATAGAACTGGAATGGTGAGGAAACAAGCATGCTCATTTCCAAGGAGAGCATGGGGTGAAGTAATTATCGTCAAGGTAATAATTTTTAAAAAATCAGCAGTTGGAGATGAAAGGAGGAAATTAATTGAAATAGAAAAAGTTCAACATCAGTGAAGATTAATAAAATAAGTGGTTCCTGATATTGTTGTATCAATATTATGTTGCAATGGCTTTGATGTACTCCATAGAAGGTGCTGTTCCTCAAGGTCACTTTAAACATCACTGAAGCAATGTAGGAGGCTGATAAGACATAGTAGAAGCAGAAAATTTAAATGACAGGAGAATGGAATCAGGATCAGCACTGTATAATAAAGAGAGGTCACCAATCTGCAATATCTACAGCAGACCAAAACTTGAGTACTCAATTCAGTGCAGTAAATTTGAGGAAGAGCAGGTGAAATGATGCTTCACATCCTAGATGGGCTGTTTGGGTCCCTGTATAATAGAAAAGGTAGAGTTAAAAGAGCAGCTGTTTCCATGGGAAAGTGGCAAGAAAGGAAGCATTTTGTGGAGATAGAATAATGAACCAAAGAAATCACAGAGAATGTTGATATGGAGACTGTCAATGTACTATATGCTGCGGTAAAACTCCAAAGGAGGTGATAATCATAAATGAATTGGAGTAAAAGATAACTCTCTCGACAAGTGTGAAGCTCAATACTCAGTGAAAGCCAATAAAAGAGGCGACGTATAGTCTGGAGCCAGGATCTACTACACTTGCTAACTCCCCTCCCCAAATTCTCAACATAAATATTATATTATCTTTAAAAAAAATCTTAACCTTAAAAGAAATTAGATTCCCTCTTATACAGGGAAATTTTGTTATTTTAAAAGCCTATTTTTAAAAATCTATAGTTAACTGAAATCATGTCAATAGCAGATTTCTGTGGTTGTGTGGTCATCAAGGCTCATGTTAGCTGAAGAAGAGGAACACCTTTCAAAAACATTCACCAAAAATTTCATAAATAAATCTGAAGATGAGTATGTCAACAGAGATGTTAATCCTATAAACATGAGACACATGGGGTGAGACTGGTCAGTACTAACAGAACAATATGGGCACACAGCAAATCTGGATGCCCCTAGATATTTGGTCAACAATGGTGTTCTAACAATCCAGCCAAGAAACCACCATATATGTCTCTGATTTGCAATTTCAAGGCAAAACCCTTTTCATTACAAAAATGAAATAAATATTAACTTACTGCCCACTCATTTAACCACTCCAGACACTTTTCTCTTTCTTCCTTTGTCTCTTCACTATACTTTTTTACTTGTAATTTTTCAGCCTCAACTCCAAGAACAGAATTCCTATCACACAGATCTGTCACACATTTCAATTTTACTTCCCTGATTATATTATGTAGATTATGGACATACAATCCCATTTCCCAATTGCTGTCCATCACGGGTGTGAAGGGGTCAGGCGTGGTCACCTCTACTAACTCTCCTTCCACTGGAATCCGCAGGTAATAGGCATGAAGCATCATACGATAAGGCTTGCTATCTGTCTTGAAACTGTAGGTGAAGTCACCCACTATGGGATGCCCCACAGAACTGCAGTGAACCCTCAGCTGATGCGTCCGACCTAAACAAAGGAAAGCGAGGCACATTGAAATACGTCAAATCTGCAGACTTCTGAAAGAAAACACAGGCAAACTTTGGATTATACAAGGGTTGTGTTCCAAAGAAATGTCCACTAGGTGATTTCTCTCCAAATCAGAAATGCCTACTTTCTATGGTTACCCATATCATACTATTCTACATATATCTGTTACAATGTTTCTATTTCATTAAATAATCATCTTAACATTACCCATAATTAAATACATATTCTATCCAGCCATTAACGAACAAAATGAAACATTTTATTTTTATAAACTTGAAAAATGTTTTAAACATGTATGGGAGAATTTGCATAAAGTAGCATTTCCTTAAGTCAGGTTATTTATTCCTAAACAGGGAAACCCCTGTGAGGATAATGTCCACATCTTTAATCAATTTGTATCTCTAAATCTCTTTTCTTATATTTCCTTACCACAGAGGCAGCCATTCCCATCAAGTATATCCTGGCTCTCTTTGCAATCTCTTTAATTCTGCTCTCTCATTTATTTCCTTGTAAATGTCTTTCTCACACATGGCACTTAATTCCACCTAATTCTTCTGCAAGCCACCTCCAAATGGATGAATGGAATGTGGGATGAAATGGGATATGAAACTTAAGCAGGGATTGGGAATTGGGATAGAATAGGCAAAATCTAGATAAACACCACTAGAAGTCAGGATTGAACCCCAGTCACATGAACTGTGAGGCACCGGATCCACCTACTGAGCCACTAATTCCTGCATTTCTAAAATATGGTGCCACTATGTCAAAGGGTACATGTTCTTTGCAAAATATAGAAAAATGTACTTACTAATTTCTAAGAAATAGGTTTTGTCAGCAAAGGCCAACATTTAATGGCTTAAGAAGATCAGTACTTTTGAGTCTACATTTCTTGGAGTGAAGATATTCTGTGATGTTATGTAGCAAGTTACAAAACTTGACCCAGCAGTGATGATAAAATGGTGCTATACTACCAAAAAAAAATCAGGATGGTATGAAACTTGCAGAAATTAATTTACAGATGATCCCAGCAAGGTGCGTTAATGCATCTGTCACCACAGTGTAATGATGGCAGAGGGAGTGGCTGTTCTTGTAGATGTTCAGAGGACCAATTAAGTAGGCTGCATTGTCTTTGATATGTGGAGTTTTCTGATAATTGTTGGGGAAGCAGTTATTATGGAAAGCATTCATATCCTGCAATCTTGCTAACTAATGGTTTTGGGAATCAAAGAGTTGAATAGTTTGCTACAGAATATCTGTTGGGAGCCATTGTTTTATGTGGCATTTCTCATTAAGCATTTGGTGCTTGGTACACCCTCCAGATATTGGTAGAAGGATATTCAATCATGGTCATGAGATTGATCATGCCAATATAGAGCTGATTGGACTCTCTCACTCACAGAGGACATGTGATTACCAGGTATTTGAGATGGGACAGTTACTTGCCACGTAGCAGCCCATGCCAAAATATTGCCCATGGTTTGCAAAAATGTTTACCCTTTTACCCAAAAACTTTGGTTTGAGTTAAACATTGACACAACCAACAAACTTTACTTCTAACCCAGTCAGAGAGAGAACCAGCTGAGAACCATGAAGACAAACAGTAAGCCACAGTGATAAAGGGTGAGGAGGAAAAGAACTGTATCCAGAAAAAGGTAAGATGACCAGGATTAGAGTCATAGAACACTACAACACAGAAACAAGCCCTTTAGCCCACATAGTCTGTGCTAAACTATTAATCTGTCTGGTCCAATTGATCTACACCTGAACGATACCCCTCCATCAATGTACCTAATAGAAAAAGCCTAATGTTCCCTTCTCAGACTGATTGTAGTCTGTAGCCCAAACTAATGTTCAATACATTTCCAGATGATCTTTTATTTTGTGTCTCTGCCAGTATCCTGTGAGTGTGTTTTTAATTACCTTACATGCATTTCTGATGCCCCCAAGAATGTGTTGATGTACATTCCATGAAAATGAATTTGGAGAAGGGTAAAGAATACATGTTAAATGGAAGAACACCCAGAGGTATGGAGATGTAATGGGATCTTAAGAATCCATGTCTACTAATTCCTAGAGGTATCAGATTTGCAGATGAAGTAGTTAATAAAAACAAACAGGACACTGGCAGAATCACAAAATAAAAGAGGAACAAGATAGTGCTGGAAGTATGCAGTATAAAACATTAGTCAGGCCACAGCGAGAATACCGAGTGCAAGTTTGGTTATCACAATACAATAAAAGAATGTAGCAACTATGAGAAAGAAGAGATTCTTTAGGTGTGGCCATGGATGGAGAATTACATTTATTGGAAAGACTTGATATTTTGGGGCTGTTTATTTATTTAAAGATACAGCATGGAACAGGCCCTTCCAGCCCCACAAGTCGCGCAACCCAAATATTTAACACTAGCCTAAATCACAGGACAATTTACAATGACCTACTAACCTACCAACTGGTACTTCTGTGGACTGAGAAAGGAAACTGGACACCCAGGAAGAAACCCACACAGTCATGGGAAGAACGTACAAACTCCTTGTAGGACACACTAGGATTGAACTCCAAACTTCGATGCCTGAGCTGTAATAACATCGCGCTAACCGTTATACATGCATGGCATTTTCTTTGGATCAAAGGAGAACATAGAATAGCACAGTATAGTAACAGGCCCATGATCAAGTCGAAGTAAATTAATTATCAAAGTTTGTATACAGGATATTAACATATGCTATCCTGAGATTCAGTTGCTTGCAGGCATTTACAGGAAAATCAAGAAATACAATAGCTAATTAAACTAGTAACAAATGCCTAAACTAATCCCCTCTACCTACACAATGTTCATCTTTATCAATAGAAGATTTAAGAGTCTTTCAAATCCTCTGCTGCAATTGTCTCCACCACCACCCCAGTAAAGTGTAGGTAAATGGTAAAGATCCATTTCCCTTTGCCGATCAGCAGCAAGATTTAGGTGATTAAGTAGAGAGATTGGAAGAGAGGAGAGTAAAAATACTGAATGAAATGTAGAGTCTAGAACTCACTGCCTGAAGCAGAAATCATCTAACAAGTCCTCTGTGGAGAACTTGAAGATCCATGGACCTGTAAGTGGGAACTGGAATTAACTGGCTGCCCTGGACAGCATGTGGCCAAATGCCTGAATCTATGGCAAAAATTTCCATGATTTCTATTTCCACTGTGGTGGTTGCGTCTTGAGATCTTCAATATGTACATGGGGCATACATTTAAAGTAAGTGGTAAAAGGATTAGAAGTGACTTGAGAATTCCTTTGGCTCTAGATCTCCACAAATAAAGATCCAAAATAAAAGTAAGTTGAAGTAACTGTCTTTGTCATCATATCATCTGAATAAATACCATACCAAGGATTCCTGCTAAAATTGAAGTTAATAGGCATCAAATTAAACTCCATTGGTTAGGCTTATTCCAATCACAAACCACATCAGTGTGATTGTTGAAGGCCATTCATTAGAACAGCAGGATTTCTTCAGGATAGTGTTCTTTGTCCAAGAATCTAATCACAGGCCATTGTTAAACTGATTTAAGAAATCTATGACTTTACACTCCTGCAAACTGCTCTGCAGACAAGCTGTCTTATTTTCTTTCTGTAACCATGTTGACTGAAAGGATGATTTATGAGCTTGACTATGGCAGGTTATTGCAAGGTTAGTCTGCAAGAGAGCTCTCCCAAATTGGATATGTCCTTGGATATTTACAAGGAGGATTTTGACAGATGAGTATCTATCTGTTGTATCCAAATCCAATACCTTGGTTACTCCAGCTTGTCCATTTGGTTTCATTATTATTGTAACTTTTTATTGCAATGTTTTGATATCTGAAGACAGTCAGAAGTCAGATAAGACCAGTTTTCCTTCACTAAGACACAATTGAGATTTTAGAACAATCTGATAACTTTGTGATACTTGAACATACACTTTTCTGACCAAAATTTATTTATTGTTTTCACAGGACTTTGCTTTGCCTCTTACATATGAGCTAAAGTTTTAGGCAGTATTACTAACCTGTTAATGGTTGGAGGAGTACTTTTGTAACTGGATCTCCACTGTAGAGACCTCTTTCCAGAACAGTCAGCTCAGTCTGACAAGGCTTGGGATTTTGACAACCTTTATACAATTACACAGAAATAGCTAATTTAAAGACCAGTTTCTTTCACATAAAGCCTTAAGGCAGATGCATTTATATTTAATCCATAAAATTAAAACCCCTCGTCCCAACACAATGGTTAAAAGCAGAATTCTAATTTTCCCAATTATTCATATTCTGGAGGTTCACTATTCTGATTTGGTGAATCTATTAACAGATTATATTCTTCTTTGAGCCTCATACTCTTCTAATCTAGACTTCTTCATTTTATCCAAACTAAAGTTGAGACAATGCACCTTCTGTAATCCCTGTCCTGTCTACCTCTCTTTCTTCCCTTGGGATTTTAACACCCAAGGATAAGGTTGCCAAGTCTTTGCTTTGCTCACCAACTCTTGCAAGCTGTTAGCATCTTGCTCTAGATGCATATTAAGTGCCAGGTGTAGGAAAACCTCAACAGGAGAAAGGAAAGAAATTTATAATAGAGCAAACATTTGATTATTAATTCTCAAAGAGATGGGAGAGATCTAAGTGAATCTTTTGCATCTGTATAGAGTCTATCAAACCAAGGCAAAATAGCAGTGAGGTCATAGACTGTATACGATTACAGACAAGAAGGTGTTTGCAGCCTTGAGGCAAATTAGGATGAATAAATTCCCCAAGACCTGACAAGGTGTTCCCTCAGGCCAAGTGAGAGGCTAGTGTAGAAATTGAGGGACTCTAGCAGAGATATTTAAAACATCCTTACCAAAGGGTGTGGTGTTGGAGGATTGGAAGATAGCTAATATTGTTCCATTGTTTTAAATAGGCTCCAATAAAGCTGGGAGATTATAGGCCCGTGAGCTTGACATCAATAGTGGGTACGTTTTTTGGAAGGTATTATACGGAACGGGATATATAAGTACTTGGATAGACAGGATTTGATAAGATATTCTCAACATGCCTTCCTGTCTAACCAATCTTATAGTTTTAAGAGGACATTGCCAGGAAAGTTGATAAAGGAAAGTAGTGAATGTGGTCTACTTGGGAGGTTGATCAAGAAGGTTTAGTGCTTAATATTCAGGATGAAGGAGTAAATTAGATTCAACATTGGCTTCAGAGAAGAAGCCAGGTAGCAGGTGGTTGTTCTCCCTGACTAAAGGCCTGTGACTGGTGATGGTTGCAGAGATTATTGTTGGGTCTGCTTTTTGTCATCTATATCAACAATCTGGATTTTAGTGTGGTAAACTGGATCAACAAATTTGTGGATGACACCAAGACTGGGGGCATAGTGGATGGCTATCAAAGATTGCAACGAGATCTGAACCAGCTGGAAAAATTGGCATAAAAATGGCAGATGGAATTTAGTGCAGACAAGTATGAGGCTTTGCACTTTGGAAAGACAATCCAGAGTAGGATTTACACAATGAATGGTGGGGCACTGAGAAATGCTGTGGAACAAAGAGATCTGGGAACACAGATCCATAATTCCTTGAAAGTGTCATCACAAGTAGATGGGGCCAGAAAGATGAAGATATCATAAGATTGATAGAGTACAGAGAAAATTTACAAGGATATTGATGGTACCTGAGTTATACGGAAAGGTTGAATAGGATATAAGTTTATTCCTGGGGCATAAGAGAATGGGGGGGTGTGGGGAGGAGTGGCAGATTTGATAGGGGTATATAAAATTATGAGTGGTAGATAAACAGGCTTTTTCCATTGAGGTTAGCTGAGTCTAGAACCAGAGGACTTAAATTGAGGGCAAAAGTTTAAATATTTAAGGGGAACATGAGGGGAAACTTCTTCACTCAGAAGGTGGTGAGAGTGTGGAACGAGCTGCCAGCAGAAGTGGTAGATGCAGGTTCGATTTCAGCATTTAAAAGAAATTTGTAAAAGTACATGGATGGGAGAGCCAATGGTTCAGGTGCAGGTTGATGGGACTACGCAAAATAAATGTTAAAAATAAATAAAAAAATGTTCAGCACAGACTAGATAGGCCGAAGGGTCTGTTCCTGTGCTGTAGTACACTCTGCCTCTGACTCTAGTCTTTGCCTTTCTAAAGATAAGCAGTCCTGTTCATTTAGCATGCTGAGATTTTATCAATTTCCAATTAATTCTGTAGCTGTTGTACTTGTATACTTTACCGGGCATTCCTTCAGTACACATCATGTGTGTCATTCCTTTTGTTGTATTTTTACCAATTGCATGATTTATGGTCATTCTGTCCAAAGAAATGTGACCTCTGACCTGCAGTAAAGATCACAGTATTAGATTATGCATACAACCCTTATTCCAAGACCCAGTTGCAAATTTTAACAATGTTATAGACTTTACAAGTTTACTTTATGGCCACTCTCTTTGAAGAACCTAGGGAAACAATTGCAATGAAAGCAGTTAAATGTAGTTCAAAGTTAGGAATTTTGTGTGCATAGAAAATTATCAAAGAGACAAAAGAGATCAAGCTTTGTATATTCAATAGTCATGACAAGATGTCTTACAGCAAACATTCAAATTCTGAGCAATGCTCAGTTTTAGGTTGGAGTGTCGGCAATCAGAATACAAGTAGCAAGAGTCCAAAATAAAAAGCAAAATCTGAAGATAATTATTAAAAAAACACTGGAAGTACTCATTAGGCCAGGCATCATGTATTGTTAAAAATATGTTCTAGAAAAGTAAGTAAACAAGTTAGTTTTCATTTGCAGAGAGGGTGGGGAGGAGTTGAAAGTATAAAAGGAATACCTCAGGTTGGGCGAGGCCAGGGTTGCTTAAGAGTTTCTGATGTCTATGAAGTTATCTGGTTGATCAATTGTGAAAAGTCAGAGAGAGGAGAGGAAACAAAACAAGAAAATGACACGAAATGCAACTTGGAGCTGTTGCTGAGATATAAATGCAAGGCAAGTGTCAGAAATGCCCAGCCGGTCTTCCCTTCTGTTCTTTCCATCACTGCCCACTTACCCCAGCAAGACATCTTCTGGACTTTGATAAAAGATCACCGACAGACACTTTTACTACTTCTCTGTCTTCAGATACCGGCTGACATGCCGGATACTTGAAACATTAAAAAAAAAAATTTATTTCCTTATGTTGCTTTCACATATTTTGTATCAGTCTTTGTAGTGGAATTACTAAAAGCATTCCAAAACCAGAACGTTACCACGGGCCAAAGATAAAGTAATTTAAAATAATGTCATCATTGGAAATAGTGTTCCAAAAAAAAATCAGAGAGGATCAAATCACTTGAATCTGATGACTTTGCAACCTCTGGTTCAATGGGAGGTTTCAGGGAGTAGCTTTCGTATTCCAAAACCCCCCCAGGTTCTGGAAAGGTTCCACAGATTAGAAAATGTCCAAGATAACATCTCCATTCAAGAAAGAACAAACAGAGTAACTAATTATCTAACAGTTATCAAAACTGCCTGGAATCCATTAAGAAAGTTATAAAGAGCACTTAGAATGTCATAACATGACAATTAAGTAGACTTATGGTTCTAGGATTTATTAGGTGGGTTGCTGGGTGGTGTGGTTCATTGGGCCAGAAGGGCCTGTTCTGTGTTGAATCTCTAGGAAAAAAATTTGAAAAATACATCATGAGTAACAAATTTATTAGATTCTTGGCGATATATAACCAGCAGGATTATCCTATGGAGATAGTCCTTGATATCAAAACATTTGATCAAATGTAGCATTCAAAAACCCAGAAGAAAAATGCGAATCATTTCAAGGGGTTCTTAAGGTCCATACTGTACATGGTTATCAAGTTTATTGAGGGTAGTCCATTCAAAACTATTCAGTTATTGAAGTGTCCCACATACCCAAGACAACACTGAGGGTCAAGCTGATAACTGGCACCTGACATGTAATGGAAATGACACACAATGGCAACATTCAACAAAAGAAGTCGAACCAACTCTAAAACAGAAACAGAAAATGCCAGGAATGCTCAACACGCCCATAAGATCATGAGACACAGGAGCAGAATTAGGCCATCCAGCCCATCGAGCCATTCCATCACGGCTGTTCCAGGATCCCACTCTACCTCATACACCTGCCTTCCCGCCCTATCATTTGATGCCCGACCAATCGGGAAACTATCAGCTTCCACCTTAAACATACCCACAGACTTGGCCTCCATTGCAGTCTGTGGCAGAGCATTCTACAGATTCACTACTCTCTGGCTAAAAAAAAATTCCCCTTTATCTCTGTTCTAAAAGGTCACCCCTTAATTTTTAGACTGTGCCCTCTCGTTCTGGATACCCTTACCATAGAAACATACTCTCTCCATCCACCCTATCTAGTAATGAGATCCCCACACATTCTTCCAAATTCTAGTGAGTACAGGCCCAAAGCTGCCAAATGCTCATCATATGTTAACCCCTTCATTCCTGGAATCATCCTTGTGAACCTCCTCTGGACTCTCTCCAATGACAACACATCCTTTTAGAGATATGGGGCCAAAACTGTTGACAATACTCCAAGTGCAGCCTGATTAGTGTTTTATAAAGGCTCGGCATTATCTCCTTGCTTTCATATTCTATTCCCCTTGAAATAAATGCCAACATTGCATTTACCTTCTTTACCACAGACTCAACCTGTAAATTAACCTTCTGCGAGTCTTACATGAGGGTTCCTAAGTCCCTCTGCACCTCTGATGTTTGAACCTTCTCCCCAAATAATAGTATGCACTATTGTTCCTTTTACCAAAATACATTATCATGTATTTCCAAACACTGTATTCCATCTGCCACTTTTTTACCCTTCCTTCCAATTCTTCTAAGTCCTACTGCAATCGCATTGCTTCCTCAGCACTACCTACCCTTCCATCTATCTTTGCATCATCTGCAAACTTTGCCGCAAAGCCATCAATTCCATTATCCAAACTATTGACAAACAGTGTGAAAAGTAGCAATCCCAATACTAACCCCTGAGGAACACCACTAGTCACTGGCAGCCAAGCAGAAAAGCCCCTTTTATTCCCATTCACTGCCTCCTGCCTGTCAGCCATTCCGTTTTCCATGCCAGCATCTTTCCTTTAACGCCATAGGATTTTATCTTGTTAAGCAGCCTCATGTGTGCCACCTTATCAAACACCTTCTGAAAATCCAAGTAACTGACATCCACTGCCTCTCCTTTGTCCACCATGCTTGTTACTTCCTCAAAGAACTCTAACAGATTTGTCAAGCAAATTTCCCTCTACAGAAACCATGCTGACTTTGACTTACTTTATCATTAGTCTCCAAGTACCTCAAAATCTCATCCTTAATAATAAACTCCAACACTTTCCCAACCACTGAGGTTAGTCTAACTGGCCTACAGTTTCCTTTCTTTTGCCTTCCTCCCTTCTTAAAGAATGGAGCAACATTTGCAATCTTCCACTCTCCTCCAGGGCCATGCCAGAATCAAGTGATTCTTGAAAGACCATAACCAATGCATCTGTTATCTCTTCAGCAAGCTCAGGTTACATCTGAGGGAACACAGATCATTACAGCACAGTACAGACACTTTGGCCCATGATGTTGTGCTGAACTTTTAACTTATTCCAAGATCAATCTAGCCTTTCCCTCCCACATAGCCCTCTATTTTTCTTTCATCCGTGTGTCTATCTAAGGGTTTCTTGAATGTCCCTAATGTATCTGCCTCTACCACTACCCCTGGCTGCATGTTCCATGCCCTACCACTCTCTGTATAAGAAACCTGCCTCTGACATACCCCATACTTTCCAAACAACACATTAGAGTTATGCCACCACCCCCGCATTAGCCATTTCTGGTCTGGATAAAAGTCTCCGACTGTCCACTCAATCTATACCTCTTATCATCTTGTACACTTATATTAAATCACCCCTCATCTTCCTTCTCTTCAAAAAGAAAATCCCTAGCTCACTCAACCTAACCTCAGAAGACACTTTCAAATCCAGGCATAATGCTGGTAAGTTTACTTTGTACCCTCTCTAAAGCTTCCATATCCTTTCTACAATAAGGTGACCAGAACTGAACACAATATTTTAAATGAGGCCTAATCAGAGTTTTATAGAGCTGCAACATTACCTCATAGGTCTTGAACTCAAATCACCTGACACACCCTACACTTCTTAAACACACTATCAATTTATGCGGCAACTTTGATGGATCTATGGACATGGACCTTAAGATGCTTCTGTTAAGAATCCTGCCATTAACTCTGTATTCTGCCTTCAAGTTTGACTTTCCAAAGTGAATCAGTTAACGCTTTTCCATATTGAATTCCACTTCTCAGCCCAGCTCTGCATCCCATCAATGTTCCATTGCAACCTGCAACAACCTTCCACACTATCCACAATTCCATTATCTGGAACCTTACTAACTCACCCATCAAATTTGTCATCCAAGTCATTTATAAAAATCACAAAGAGCAAGGGCCCTTTCCGAACACCACTCACCTCTAGGCAGAATGCGCTCCATCTACAACCACCCTCTGCCATCTGTGGGCAAGACAATTTTGAATCTAAGTTTCCCTGGATCCCATGCCTCTGGACTTTATGAATGTGCCTACCACAGGGAACCCTGTCAAATGCCTTACTAAAATCTATATACACTGCATCCACTGTTCTGTCTAAATCAAATTATTTTTTTCACTTGCTCAAAGAATTCAATCAGGCTCATGAAGTCCAACCTGCCCCTCACTCAGCCTTGTTGAATTTTCCCAATTAGACTTTGCTTCTCCAAATGTTCATAAATCCTGTGTCTAAGGATCCCCACTTTTGTTTGCCCATCACTGACGCATGACTCAATAATACATAATTCCCTACACCGTTTCTTGAACCAAGCTATAAGATTTGCCACCCTCCAATCCTCTAGCACTACTCGTATGGCCTGTGAGAACACGAAGATTATCACCAAAGGTGTGACAATCTCTTTTCTCACTTTCTGTAGCAACATGGAGTTTATCCCGTTGGCCTCAGGAACTTATCTATTCTAATATTTTTCAAAAGCTCCAGCAAATTCTCTTTTTTAACATCAACATGCTCTTATATATCAACCTGTTTTTACATTGACCTCACCTCCGTCAAGGTCTCTCTCACTGATGAATACTGAAGTAAAGTACTCATTAAAGACCTCCCCTAACTCCAGGCATGTTTCCTCTTTTATCTCCGATATGTCCTACACTCACTCTGGTCAACCTCCTGTTCTTCATGTACGTATGGAATACCTTTGGGTTTTTTTACTCCGAGTCACCAATCTTTTCTCATGTCCCTTTCTAGTTTTTCTAAGCCGATGCTTAAGATCTTTCCCGGCTACCTTGTAACTCTCAAGAGCCCTGTCTGATCTTTGCTTCCTAAACCTTAAGAAAGACATTTTCTTCCTCTTGACAAAATGTTCCTCATCTCTTGTCAACTACGGTTCCTTCACCCTAACATCCTTTCCCTCCCTCAAGGGAAAAACCTATTCAGACCCCTTCAAGTGCTCACTAAACAATTGACCTGTCTACATACTGTGTCAGGAATCCTTTCTGGACACACCTAACAAATTCCATTTTGCTCTAAGGAGGTGCCAATCAATATCAGGCAAGATGACATGCCAGGTTGCTCAGGCTCCCCACGTCACCTCATGGGTCTTCAGAGCCTCTATTGAACTGCCACCCTATCTTCCCCGAACACCCCAAAGCTCCCCCCTCCTGTGATCCACTGACAAAGGGGGCGCAGACCTCTACATAACTGAGGCCAGGCGGCAACTCTTAGATCCTCCTTCCTCCTTGAAATGGACCCCACTGCAGACCATCAGGCCACTGGCTCCCACACCATCAAATCTGGACATTTCCCATCCACTGCCACCAAACTCATCATTCCTTCATGTGCACTCCGCGTTTCTAACTCTTAATCAAGATCCACAAATCCAACTGTCTGTGTAGGCCCATTGACTCAGTCTGCTCCTGCCCCAGTGAACTCGTGTCTGCATACCTCGACTCCATTCTACCCCCCTTGGATCAGTCTCCTCCCACCTACATTCACAGCACTTCACATACTCTTGATCTCCTCAACAACTTTCAATTCCCTGGCCCTGATTTTCACCATGGACGTCCAGTCCCTAAACACTTCTACGCCCCAGCAATAAGGTCTTAAAGCTCTTGGCTTCTTTCTTGGCAAAAAGACCCAAACAGTACCCCTCCACCATCAGCTTCCTTCATCTGGCAGAACTTGTCTGCACCCTCAATAATTTCTCCCTTGGTTCCTCCCACTTACTCCAAACTCAAGGGGTAGTCATGGACACCTGCATGGGCCCCAGCTACGCTTTCCTTTTTGTTGGCTGAGTGCAATAGTTCCAAGCCTTCCCAGGTAATTCTCCACAACTCTTTCTGTGCTACTTTGACACTGCATTGGTGTTCCTTTATGCACCCATGCTGAGTTCTTCAATTTAATTCACTTTGCCTCTAATTTTCATCCTGCCCTTAAATTCAATCAGTCCATTCTGACACACCTCTCTCCCCTTTTTCAATCTCTCTGTCTCCATGTCTGGAAACAAACTGTCTACAGATATCTTTTATAAACCTTTGTTTCCCAAGACTACCTTGATTTTACTTATTCCCGCCCTGTTTCCTGTGAAAATGATATTCCCTTTTCTCAGTTCCTTTGTCTCTACCACATCTGCTCCCAGGATGAGGCTTTCCTATCCAGGACATCAGAAATGTCCTCCTTCAAAGAATGGGTTCAAAGAGAACCCCATTGTCTTCCTCTACCATTGACACTACCCTTCATCACATTTCCTCCATTTCCTGAACGTGTGCACTCACCTCATTTTCCTGCTGCCCTAAAAAGATCGTTTTTCTATTCTTCACCTACCACCCCATAAGCCTCCACATCCAAAACATATTCTCTGCATCGTCTACTACCTTCAACAGGATACTACTACAAAACACATCTTCACTCCCCCCAACTCTCCGCTTTCTGTATGGATCACTCCCTCTTCGATTCCCTTGTTCATTCATCCCTCCCCACTAATCTTCTCCCAGGCACATATCCCTGTAAGTGACAGACCTTCACACTCATCTCCTCCCTAACCCCCATTCAGAGCCCCAAACAGTCCTTCGAGGTAAAGCAACACTTCCCTTGTGAATTCCTTTTGAGGTTGTCTATTGCATCCAGTGCTCCCGATGTGAAACCCGACATAAATTGAGGTACCACTTTGTGGAGCATCTCCACTCCATCCACCAAAAACGGAATTTCCCAGTGACTAAACATTTTAACTCCTACCCCCTTTCCCATTCCAACATGTTGGTCCATGGCCTCCTCTTATGCCATGATGAGTCTACTGTCAGGGTGGAGGAGCAACACCTCATATTCCATCTAGGTAGCCTCTAACCTGATGGCATGAACATAGATTTCTCCTTCTGTTTATTTTCCTTTTCCCTTCCCCTCCCGTCTTTTTCTATTCCCCACTTTGGCCTAATATCTCTCTCCTCACCCCTATCATCCCTCCCATTGGTGCCCTTTTTCCACTCTTCTCTCCAATCAGATTCTTTCTTCTCCAGCCCTTTACCTTTCGCACCCACCTGGCTTCACCTATCATCTTCTAACGTCCACCTTCTCCTCCTCCCCACCTTTTCTTTCTGGTATCTTCCCCCTTCCTTTCCAGTACTGAAGATGGGTCTCAGCCCAAAACATCAACTGTTTATTCACTTTCATAGATGCTGCCTGACCTGCTGAGTTCCTCCAGCTCCGGGTTCCAGCATCTGCAGAATCTCTTGTGTTTAGATGAGATGAAGTCACTGATAACAATAACCCCGTTAGTTTTGTATTTTGTGACTTCACTATCTACTTCTATTCAATCTATTTTTTCCTATGTTCAATATTCAATCTATTTTTCAGGGAAGAGAAACAACATTGATGTCTCAGATCAGAGACCATTCATAAGAATGAAGGAGCCAATAGAAGCTTGTCAAGTTGCAGAAATGGTGGGGGCGATGAAGATCTCTGGAAGGGTAAAACTCGCATGATAAAGCTATAAACAAGTTTAGCTGCTTAATGAATCAATGAGGACAATTAGAGAGTGAAAACATGACAAAATCCTCAACAAAAGAATGGGGGAAAAAATGTTATAAAATACAGAACAGCAAAACAGATCCAGCAGGTGAAGTTGAACATGTCACCCACTACCAGAGAGAATAAAAAACAGGGAAACAATAGCAGGCAGATATAATGTTACAGACTGAAAAATTGAGTTATTCAAAGCTGTCAAATTCAATATAGAGTCTAGGAGGCAGGCTTCAACATGCCAAGCTTGAAAAGGAGGTGTAGTTCCTCAAGTTTCTGTTGGGCCTTATTCTGACAGTACAGAAAACCACTGACTTTAAGGTCAGAGTCGGAGGGGAAAGGGGAATTAAAGTGGCAGGGAGCAGGGAGCTTGAACCTCTGCAGTTTGAACATGAATGATCACTTTATTGAATACCTATCTGTGCAACACACACAAAATGCTGGAGGAACTCAGCCGGCCAGGCAGCACCTAGGAAAAAGAGCACAGTCGACGTTTCAGGCCGAAAAGTAGACTGTACTCTTCTCCTAGATGCTGCCACGCCTGCTGAGTTCCTCCAGCACTTTGTGTGTGCTGCTCACATTTCCAGCAGCTGCAGATTTTCTCTTGTTTGTCACTCAGTCTATGTTTGGTGTCTCCAGGGTGCACGAGACCAAAAAGTGAACACTGATGACACTACTGAGTCATGTCCGTCCCTATTCCTATACCAGTATGATGTCAAATCTTAGACAATGATCATATTGAACAACGCAGATTAAGATAACATCTACAATTAAACTATTCTTACAGATTTTCAAAGGAACATTTGGTTTGTTAATTTGTTACAAAAACACCCACGGCATTACTGTTTTACTGGTTTCATAGATATTTTAAGTCACATGTACCAAGGTAGAGACTAAGAAAGTTACAAGAGGTCTAGGTACATTCTCCAGAAAGCCTTCTCACGGGTAAAATGGCAATTCCAGACTGCACTTGAATCAATGAATGATGCTTGACAACTGTGGTAAGACTTGAATGCCATCATGGACTTAGAAAGTTGAATCAAGCAACAGAGGTGACAATAGGGCTTTGCTTCCAGATGAGCTCAATGCCTTGTATTCTCGCTATGACAATCAAGACATGAAGGAACCATAACAAACTCCCATGGCCCTTGATGATCCTGTGATTTCAGTCTCTGAGGATGACGTGCAAGCATGAACCCACGAAAAGCATACTTGGCCTAGTACCAAAGAGCTGGCTGGAGCGCTCACTGAGATCTTTAACCTTTTGCTTCAGCAGTCTGAGGTACCCACCTGCTTCAAGCAGGCTCCAATTATACTGGTACCTAAGAAGAACGTGGTAACCTCCTCAACGACCATCGGCCAGTAGCACTTACATCCACAGTGATGAAGTGTTTTGACAGGTTAGTGATGAAAGATACCAACTCCTGCCTGAGAAGAGAGTTGGATTCACTCCAATTTGCCTACCAGAAAAACAGGATAAAGGAGATGCCTTCTCATTGACCCTTCATTCAACCCAGGAACATCTAAACAGCAAAGCACATACATCAGGATGCTCTTTATCGACTACAGCTCAGCATTTAATACCATCATCCTCTCAAATACCATCATCCTCTCAAAACTAATCAATAACCTTCAGGTCCTTGGCCTCAATATATCCTGTGCAATTGAATCCCTGGTTTCTTCACTTACAGACACTAGTCATTTCAGAATGACAACATCTCCTCCACGATCTCCACCAGCACAGTCTGTGTGCTAGCCCCCTGCTCTACTTGCTTTACGCTTATGAATACAACTAAGCCCAGCTGCAATGTCGTATTCAAGTTTTCTGATGACAGCACTGCCATCGGCCAAATCAAAGATGGTGACAAATCAGCATATAGGAGGGAGAATGAAAATTTGGCTGAGTCATGCCATAACAACAACATCTTACTCAATGTTAGCGAGATCAAGAAGCTTAAGGAGGACGATATCAGTGGTCTATGAGCCAGTTCTCATCGGGGGGAACCAGAGGTGGAGAGGGTCTATAACTTTAAATTCCTTGGTGGTATTGTTTCAGAGAATCTGTCCTGGACCCACCACGTTCTTCTTAGACACCAGAATAATTACGAAGAAAGCACCTCTACTTCCTTAGAAGTTTGTAAACATTCGGAATGACATCTAAAACTTTGACAAACTTCTATAAATGTGTAGTTGACTGGCTGCATCACAGCCTGGTATGAAAACACTATGTCCTTGAATGGAAAAGGCTACAACAACTAGTGGATATAGTCCAGTCCATCACAGGTAAAGCCTTCCTCACCATTGATCACAGCCACACAGAGCACAGTTGGAAAAAAGGAGCATCTATCATCAAGGACCCACACCATCGAGGCTATGCTCTCTTCTCGCTGTTGCCATCAGAAAGATGGTACAGGAGCCTCATGACCCATACCACCATGGTCAGGAGCAGCTATTACCCCTCAACCATCAGGCTCTTGAACCAAAGAGGAGAACTTCACTCGCACCATCACTGAACTGTCCCCGCAACCTATGGATTCACTTTCAGAACTCTTCATCTCATGTCCTCAATATTTATTGCTTGCTTATTTATTTATCTATTCTTTTGCATTTTCAGAGTTTGGTGTCTTTTGCACATTGCTTGTTATCTGTCCTGTTGGGTGCAGTCTTTCATTGATTCTACTGTGTTTCTAGGATTTACTGTTTATGCTCACAAAAACAGTAATTTCAGGGTTCTATTTGGTAGTATACATGTACTGATAATAAATTTACCTTGAACTTTGAAAAGCTTGTCTTGCTTTATGTTCATACAGATCAATTTATTACACGTTGTATTGAGGTAAGCAAGCAAGCAAGCTTATTTGTATAGCGCTTCTCAAACACAAGGCAATTCAAAGTGCTTTACATAGAACAAAATATAAAAATTAAACATCAAATTTCAGACAGTATATAAGAAAATAAAACTACACAAGAAATAGATATTATAAATAGAAGTCATTGTCCAAGACATTCTAATTAAAAGCTATGGCGAAAAGTAAAGTTTCAGGCCTTAATTTAAAAGAACTTCAGATCCTCTTGAAGGTTATTCCAGCTATGTGGAGCATAGTAACTAAAAGCTGCTTCACCATGTTTAGTTTTGACCCTGGGGACAGTAAGCAGACCCGCCCCAGATGACCTGAGAGCTCAGGAAGGTTCACAATGCAGCAGGAAATCAGAGATGTATTTTGGCCCTAGACCATTCAGTGCTTTATAAACCAGCAGTAATATTTTAAAGTCAGTCCTCTGATAGATAGGAAGCCAGTGTAGCGATCTGAGAATTGGAGTGATAAGTTCGACTTTCTTGGTGTCTAGCAGCATAGTTCTGAATAAGCTGCAGCTGTCTTTCTTTTTACAGAGACCTGTGAAAAAGCCATTACAGTAGTCAAGCCTACCAAAAATAAAAGCATGGATGAGTTTTACCAGATCTTACTGAGACATAAGCCCATTAACTCTCACTATATTTTTAAGATGGAAGTAGGCTGACTGCGTAAATGTCTTAATGCGGCAGTTAAAACTTAAGTCGGAGTCCATCACAACACCAAGGTTTCTGGCTTGATTAGTGGTTTGTAACGACAAAGATTCTATGTGTGCCTTGACTTTTAATCATTCTTTTTTTGGCACCACTTTCAGTTTTCTCTTTGTTTAACTGGAGGAAATTTTGGCTCATCCAATCAGTGATTAGTTCAATACAGTTTTTTTTTAGTGACTGTATGGGACCATAGACACTTGATGACACTGTTATATAAATCTGAGTGTCAGCCGTATAATTAAAGTAAGATACTTTGTTGCTCATCATGATCTGAGCGAGAGGGAGCATGTATGCGTTAAACAGAAAAGGCCCGAGTATGGATTCTTGTCATTTTTGTTTGGTCACATACACAGCTCCCAAGCTATACAAAATAGTTCCTGTCCTGTAAATATGATTTAAACTGCTTTAGGACTGTAATGGGAAGTCCAACCCAGCTTTCCAGTCTCTCCAGTAATATGCCATGTTCAACGGAGTCAAAAGCAGCACTAAGATAAAGTAAGATGAAAACTGAAATTTTATCATCATCATGGTTTAAGCAGATGTCATTTATAACCTTGACCAGAACAATCTCAGTGTTATGGTGTTGTCAAAATCCAGACTGGAAAACATCCATACAGTTGCTTAATGTCAAAAAGCTATTAAGTTGCTGATAAACAACCTTTTCAATGATTTTACTTAATCATGGCAAGTTTGGTATAGGCCTGTAGTTATTAATTACTGAGGCATCTAGGTAGTACAAGATAGAACAGTAACAGTGACACAATGAAGTGTACTAGCTACAGAGACAGAGCAGACAGGTAAACAATAAGGTGCAAGATCAGAACGTGCTAGACTGTAAGGGCAAGAGTCCATCCTATCACCCGAGGGAACCATTCAACAGTCTTATTGAATGGTCAGGAAAGAGCTGTTCTTAAGCTTAATTCTATACATGATGCACCATCAATAACTCTCTGAGATGTGAGGCGAGATATAGGCTTTTATTGGCTGGAAGAAAGAACAAGCAGCAATTGACCACCACACTGCATCCTGGAGATTGAGGCCGGGGCTGTGTCTCCAATCGCCTTTATACCGGGGTCCGTGGGAGGAGCCACAGGAGCAGTCAGCCGGGGGGGGGGGGGGGGGGGGCGTGTCCAGACAGGTATATGTAGTTCACCACAATATGCTTTCAGGCTTCTATCCATTTTGCCCAGTTGAAGAGAGAAGAGAGAATGTCTGGGGTGGAGTCTTTGATAATGGAAGCTGCCTTCTGGAGGCAGCAAGAAGTACAGACAGAGTCCATGCAGGGGAAGCGGGTTTTGGCGATGTGCTGACTGGTGTCCACAACTCTCTGCAGCTTCTTGCAATCACAGGCGGAGCAGTGGCCACATCAGGACATTATGTACCCAGGCAGAAGGCTTTCTATGGCGCATCAAAAAAGATCAGTCAAGATCAACAGGAGACACGCCAAATTTCTGCAGCTCCCTGGGGAAATTGAGGTGTTGGAGAACTTTCTCGACCATAGCATCTACATAGTAGGACCAAGGCAGGCCATCTGTGACGTTCACTCCTAGGAACTCGAAGCTGTCGACCCTCTCAACCTCAGGATTATTAACGGGCCAGGTGATTTCCGCTCTCCAGAAAATTGATCTCATGCCTGCAAAGTGACTGTGGGTTCAAGGGCACAGGAGGTTGTCAGGGTGGGTGGTGATGCACCAATCCCCTTCAGTTCAAAACCTGCATTGAATGCATTAGGATCATCTGCTTAACTGGAAGGTTTGTGCTGTTATCATCGATGCTGCCTGGACTTCCATAGCCTGTTATAACATGCAAGTCCTGCTAGAACTGACAGCTATTCTGTGACTCAACCTTGGATTGCCAAAACCAAATGTCTGTAAACATCCTTATATTCGTGCTTGACAGATATGAAGTACCCCCCCCCCCCCACCCCAGCTTTTTATTAGCAGGCTTGCCCGTGCAGAAGTTACACGTTCTTCATCTGGCAAATCAACTTTGTAAGTCTCATAAAATTAGGTACTGAACATGATCTCCTTGGTCAACGGAAAAATATCTGGAAACTTGCAAACTAGAAAAATTATTTAGGAATGTGAAGCCCTTAGAGTTGCTCTGTTCTTTTACTGTAGCTCTACAGGTCAATCATTTAATAACAAACAAAATGCTGGAGGAATTCAGCAGGTCAGGCAACGTCTATAGAGGGATATGAAGTTGAGGTTTCAAGCTGAGACCTTTCATCAGGACGGAAAAGAAAAGAAGTCAGCATAGAAGGGCAGTGGAGAGGGAGGGAGCATGAGGTCAATCCAGCTGAGGGGGTGGTGAGGTAGGAAGGTGAGGGAGGGTCAGTAATGTGAGAAGATGGGAGGTGATAGGTGGAAGACTGAGGAAGAAATCTCATAGGAAAGGACAGAGGACCATGGAACAAAAGGAAGGAGTTTGGAAAGCAGACAGAGAAAGGTGAAGGTGATGGGCAGGTCGTGAGGGAAGGGGAGGTGAAAAAAAAAGGGGTAAAGGGACCAGAGGGATAAGGGAAATGAAAAGGGGGGGAAATCAGAAGGCAGTGATTACCAGATGTTAGAGAAATTGATTTGAAGCCATCAGGTACACAGTACCAAGATGGGATGAAGTGTTGTTTTTCCAGTCTGCATTTGGCCTCTATGTGACAGTACTGGAGGCTGTGGACAGATTTGTCAGTGTGGGAGCAATAAGTATATTTAAAATAGCTGGCCATTAAGAGATCCAGGCTGTCGCAGAAGATGGAGAGAAGGTGCTTGAGGAAGCAATCCCCAATCTGAGTCAGATCACAGATGTTGCTTGACCTGCTGAGTTCCTCCAGCATTGTATGTGTGTTTTGAAAGATTACCCTGTCAAGTTGCAGTAAAAGGACAGAGTAACAGTTGGGGCTTTACACTACTAAATTTGTTTAATTTGCAAGTTCTCTCCCGATGTAGAGCACACTGCTCCGAGAGCAACAGATACAATAAATGACACCACACACAGAATACAGAAGGAACTCAGCAAGTCAGGCAGCATCTATAAAGGAGGATAAACAGTCTATGTTTCAGGTCAAGACACTTTATCAGGACTGGTCAGTGTCAAGATTTCCAGCATCTGCAGAATCTTTTGTGCTCGCAATAAATTACAGTGATGAATAATTATTCTCTGCTCTGACAATACAGCCACCTAGTGGCAGCAACTGCTTACTGCAATATTTCCAGCATAAATGGAAATTATTAGACAGGGATATGGACAAAACAAGATGAAAGGGAGGCATGAATACGGAAAACAGGAACAAGAGTATGTCATTAGGTCCTTAAAGCCAGCACCACCATTCAGTATGACATGATTGATCATCCAAATTCAAATGCCTTTTCTTTCCATCTCCTTTTCTCTCAATTACAATTTATAACTCACCTCTTACGCTTTCTAACTATCACTTGTTTAAACCCAGAGATTGCTGCTCTCCCCAGGATAGCAATAATCACCTACTAATCTAAAATAATTGTGAGCATTGCAAATAAATAAAGTACTGCAAAGGTAGGGACCAAAGTTTAAAGTATTTCTGTCATTTCACAACTAGTTGAAATTTGTTTTAAAATGCATACTTTAAATTTGGAATTGAATGATAACTGATCTTATTGTTCTGCCTCCAGAGGTACAATTCGTTTTGTATGAAGTTCATTTTGTACAAACATCACTTCTTGTTCGCAAGCTTTTTTTTTTACATTATTTCCTGCGTGGGTTAATTTGGATTTTAACTGTAGAAAAATATCCATCTCTATCCACTCTTTATTGTCATTGAATATCTGTGAATCTTTGATATTAAGTTTGTCATTCATCGCTATTAATCTATGGTTGTGCCATGAGTTCACGCTAGCTCACAGCATAGGTACAGAACGTCGCATGTGTGCGTTACTTTTCCAATGCTGAACATGAGAATAACCAATAATATTCTATTCAGGTGCATGACGAATCTATATTGAACTGAATTTTTTTTTTTTTACTTAACTTTCTTCAGTTTCACAAAGTTTTCCATTAAAAACCCCGAAGAAAGCTTCTGGCTCTGATGATACTCCTTGCCTAGCTTTGTATGCAATGCACTGAGAGGGCAGTAGAGTAAAAAGATAAATCATCTTCAAAGGCATTGCCTGTGGGCTGGAGACACGTCTGAATGCCGTACGCTACAATGTCAGCTTCCGACCCCAGCAATGTTGATTGCCGAGCCCTGGATCAGGTCAGAATGTGGTGCATCAATCATGCCTTCGCGACGCTGGAGCAGAATCAGTCTAAACATGAGCAACAGTCATCCAGAGAGTGGTGGAGAACCTGAGCAGAGTAGCAAGTCTGGCAGAATCAGTCATCCAGAGAGTGGTGGAGAATCTGAGCAGAGTAACAAGAACTGGAGAAGCAGTAACAATATCTTGCAAAATATGGATGGACAATCAGTGCAGCCAGCAACAGTGGTCTCCAGGAAACTGAGCCAAGAACCTATTGCCATTTGAGAAGCATTAAACCCAAATACAGCTGTAAACTCAGGAGGAGCACCTTGAGCTATTGGTTCCAACACATCCTCATTACAGCACAGGGAGCTAGCTGAGCATCCATTAGATGTAGCTACATCCCCATATATCCTAAAGACATGTTCTGGAACATCAGAAGTTACCAGAAGCAGAGCTGGTGGATTTGTCTTGGGGGGGGGAGGTCTGCTTACAACTGCCAACTCTCACTGACTGCGACCATATTCCCAACAACAGGGATGAAATCACAAGTCCTGAAGCTGCAGACAGTATTTCACATCTCAAAGACATAGCTGACAAGATCTCCCCCCACCCTCACTCAACTCTTCTGTTCAGAGTCTCCTGTTGCTTGGTAGAGACACCATCTGTGCACATAATGTACATGAACAGCATGATCTCCTTATGTCTAGTGACTGGAGCTATGTTGAGTCATAGTGGGTGAAGTCTGCTTCGATGGTGCTTGTCAGCCCATAGACATGCATGAGAATAGGCGCTCAAGACATTTCAGACCCTGTGAGAGTAGCATCTTATATCAGGGTTTCTCAACTGGAGTTCAACAAGAGGTTGCTAAGAGTTCCGCAAGAGATCATGATTTAATAAAACAACACTTCTTGAACTTCACGAAATGCACAATGCTAGCGCTCGCAGTAGTGGGCAGTGAACGAGCAGGCATGATAACAATCTCATTAGAGGTCTCACAGCTCAGTATGGCAGTGCACAGTAGGTCCGTGTTTAGTTGGTTGAGTTCACTCTCAGCTTTTCCATGTGAGATAGGGGAGGCCATTGGTAATTGGTGAGCACTGTATAGCACGGAGGGAAGGACGGTCGGCTGATGAGCGTAAAGTGCGCTTTCCGAGCATTAAACGGACTCACCCAACTTGGGCTGTGACGTCAGCCTCTCCCTTCCGAACCACCTCCCCCAACTTCCCCTTACATGCCACCAACTGACCTGTGGGAACAAACAAATTCTACTGGTGTCCTAGAAAATTGGAGGGATATTTTTATTCTAAAGAAGGAATTTTTACATGCCACAACTCAGCTGCTGGACTGCTACTTTGCTGTTGTAAATGTTGCAAAAGGTGAATTGGGTAGGTTAGAAGTGAATTATATTGTGAAGTTTTTGTATTTTTTGTCATTTCCTCATTATTTATTATGCTGTTCCTTTTTATATTTTATTAACCCCTGCATTAGGATAAGATGTGGTAGGAGAAACTGAAGAGGTTTCGCTCTCAAATAGTACGATAAGTTGACACATTGATGACATGTCACATGATGCTGAAGAGGTTTTGTGTGATAAACTGAAAAACAACAGCTTCTCTATCCAGGCTGATGAGTCAACAGATTTCACCAATAAATGTCATGTTGTAGCATTTGTAAGATTTGTAAATGATGGTGAAACTCAAGTAAACTTTTTTTTCTGTTGCAAAGAGCTGCCCAAAAAAAGTAAAGAGCAAAATTTATTTAATGTTTTGCTTTCATGTCTGGAAACAAAAGGTCTGTCTTGTAGGAACTGTGTTGGCATCTGTACTGATGCAGCCCCCATCAATGACAGATTTTGTTTCAGTAAAAAAAAAAGAAAATCCTGACATTGACACAACACACTGCTTTCTTCAGAGGTGCTGATGTCAAAAACTCTTGGAGATTAAATGAAAAAAGCTCCAGATGATGCTACAAAAGAAATGGTTAACTCAACTCAACAAAGACAAGTTCACTCAAGAATGTTTTTAAAAAACTGTGAAAACCTGGACAAAGAACAGACCGATCTCCTGCTACATACAGAAATCATGTGGCTTAGCAGAGGAAGAGTTCTCAACAGGGTGTTTGAGCTGAAAGGTGAATGGCAGGAGTAGTTTCAAGAAAATAGTGGGCCAGATTTTGCAGTGTACTTTGAAGATGAAGAATGGCTGCAGAAACCAGCCTACTTACCAGATATTTTTCATCATGTGAACTCATTGAACAAATCTCTACAAGGCCCTGAAGAAAATGTTTTGACTTCAAGTGACAAGATTCTTGGATTAAAAAGGAAATTGAATTGTTGCAAAAATCATAGCTGCAAAAGGAAATCTTGAAATGTTTCCACTGCTACTTGGGCTTCAGAGTGAGGACAGATATCAGAAAGTCTTGGGGTCTTCTTTTAAACAAAAATTTATTATGTTTGCCTTATGAATGTTTAAAATTTATGGAAGGGAAAGAGCTTAATTTCAAGAAAGGTAAACTAAGCTCAACTACCTTCCCCCCCACCCCCGCCAAGAAAGCTTGGCTAAAAATACATTCTCTATTCAAAAGAGCATTTACAATTATTTTTGGATTGTTATATGAACAAGTTACTGATCACACTAACTTACCATGAGCTGTAGATACAATAATTTTTTACGCTGGGGTTCCCTGAGACCTGAAAATTATTTCAAAGGTTCTTCCACTGCAAAAAGGTTGAGCAAGGCTGATCTATATGAAAGCGAAGATTTTAAGAGGAGCCAAAGACAGACTCTGCAGTGGTTGACACATTTCTCTGTGCAACCAAATCAGGCAAAGGTTAGAATCCTTTTTGTTGTTCAAAGACAGAAGAGGTATAGTGCATCACAAAGCAGGAACCTCATCCAATCCAAAGTTACCTTAGCGAACTCTGTCACTCTGAGAGGCTACAGCGAGTTGCAGGACATATTAAGAGAGCACAACTCACTTCAGAAGTACCCCATCCAATCATCACTCTGGGTGAGCACCGTGCCACCAACCTGCTCATTAGATATTACCTCAGGCAAGTATGTCACCAAGGACGCCATTTACGAAGCAAGGACTGTTTAAAGACTGGTCTGAGACTGTTCATTCTTTTGCCATAGATGTAAAGAAAAGATCATTTGACTTTTAGTTTCAGTGTTAACTTTGACATCGTGGCGGTCAGGTGATGAGTGTTCTGCCTTTAAAGGCGCTGTTCATTTTGTATGCAGTTTGTTTTGTACATCACTTCCTGTTCGTAAGCTTTTTTTTAAGAAAGACATAATTTCCTGTGCGGGTTAATTCAGATTTTGAATTAGAGCAAACAATACAGAAAGACATCCACCTCCATCCACTCTTTATTAGCCCTTGAAACAGCAATACCTGTGAGTCATCGTGCCATGTGTTCACCCTACTTCGCGGTATAGCTGTAGAAGGTTGAATGTGTGTATTATCTTGTTAAATGCTGATGATCAGAATAATTGATAATATTATCATACTTAGGCGCGTGTCAATCCTGTACTAAATTTAATACGTGTTTTACTTCATGTTCTGTAGTTCCACAAAGTTTTCTCATTCAATTCCCGCCACTGCCTATAAGGAGTTTGTACGTTCTCCCCGTGACCACATGGGTTTTCTCCAGGCACTCCAGTTTCCTCCCACAATCTAAGAACATACTGGTTGGTGGGATAATCAGTCATTGTAAATTGTCCCGTGATTAGGCTAGGATTAAATCGGGGGAATTGCTTGGTGGTGCGGCTCAACGGCCAGAAGGGTCTATTCCACACTGTATCTCAATCAATCAATAACTAACTTGAAGAATGCTTCCGGCTCGGCTGATTTCTGAAAAGGTGTTTAACTTCCAGCCTAGCTTTATACACAATACACAGCGAGGGCAGTAGACTTAAGCTCATGTCAAGGAATGGAACAACACTACTTGTTACGAAAATGTTAACATGAACAAATGTTTATATAATTACAAGATGACATGTATATGTCTATACCATCACAGTAAAGGCATATGCAACCTACTAACGGAGTCAGAAGCATACCAGAGCTAGGTAAATCTTGGTTACCAGACGGTCACGGAAACACCGATAGGCCTTGGCAGCTGCCATCTTATTGAGAGCAATACACAGCGCTCCACTGGTGGAGAAATCCAGCTGATGACAAAATCTGTCCAGAAACACAAAAGAAAGTGATGAAAACCACACCATTAAATGACATGGGATGTAATTTAAGACAAATTGGCACCACTGCTGACTTTCTAAAAAATCTATATATTTGTACATGGAAGTTTTCCACATGAACTAAAGAAGCCACTATCATGGCAGTTTCCCTGAAATGTGTCACAGTGCTTCACACTATCACAATCCAAATTATTTCTTACACCTCACATTTCTAGAGTGGTAATGACAGGAAGATTGACTTCTCAACAGGAAAAAATTGTTACTAAGCACACAGCTTTGTTCACTGCTATATTGAACCTTTCAATCAGTTGATTTTGCTCAATTTGAAGTTGAACAGCACATAAAAGGTGCATTAAAATGACCTAAAGGATTAATCATTTCATCAGTCTATATTGGTGGACTGACCGTTGTGTACTTCTTGAACTTTTGTTTTTGCTTAATTTCTACCTTCAGCAGTAATCTTGTTTTTACCACTCTAAATCAACAGCTCCAAGGGTCAGTATCAGGATCATTAATTTTCTTTTATACATGCAGCAACATTATAACATCACCTGAGCGAGGGACTCCGAAGACATCCACAATTCTCTGTCACAACAGATGCTGATGACTGCTGGACTGACCATTTAATTAACTCTATTTCCAAATAAGATATTCTCTATTACCTCCTTGATCTCATCAAACCAGTCTTGTTGGCTTTTGTTAGAGAGGTCATAAGTCACTTTAGTGTCAACAGCATGTGGGTTGCCTTGAAATTCATCAAAATTAACATCTGTGAAGTGACTCATGACTGCTCTGACAAAATTCGCCAGTAATGGTTTAATGAGATTGAGGAGCTAATTAAGGAGATTGGAAGTTCCACCTTTCCTCAAGGGGGAAGAAACAGCTCTACAGGTGTATGAAGGCAGAGTTCCAGCAGACAACCCAGAACTTGAAATACAGATGGCAGGTGAACAGAGCAGAGAAGATGCTCTTCAACAACTTTCAATTTCCTGGCCCCATTCACCACCGATGTCCAGACCCTATACACTTCTATACTGCATCAGGAAGGCCTTAAAGCTCTCCACTTTCTCAACAACAGGCCACAGGATTTTCCCTCCACCACCACCCTCCTCCATCTGTCAGAACTGGTCCTCATACTCAACAATTTCTCCTTCATCTCCTCCCACTTTCTCCAAACCCAAGGTGCAGCCATTTGCACCCAAATGGACAGTCCATGGTCCAAGTCTTCTCTGGCAGCGCAACCCAACTCTTTCTGTGCTACACTGATGACTACATTGGTGCTGCTTCATCCACCAATGCTGAGCTCATTAGTTTAATCAACTTTGCCTCAAACTTCCATCCTGCCCTTAAATCCCCTTGGTCCATTTCTGACACCTGTCTCCCCTTTCTCAATCTCGCTGTCTCCATCTCTGGGAGCAAACTACTTTTGCTTTCGTTTATAAGCCTACCGACCCTCACAGCTATCTTGACTAAACTTCTTTCCAACCTATAACTTCTAAAAATGCCATTCCATTTTCTAAGCTCCTTTATCTCTGCCACATCCGTTCCCAGGACACAAGAAGTGTTCTTCTTCAAAGAACTGGGTTTCCCTTCTTTCACCATTGAAGCTGCCCACACCTGCATCTCCTCCATTTCCTGGACTTCCGCTCTCATCCTATCTTCCCGCCGCCCTAACAGAGATAGAGTTCCTCTTGTCATTACCTACCACCTCACGAGTCTTCACATCTAGCATATTATTCTCTTCAATGTCCACCATCTTCAATAGGATCCTACCATCAAACACATCTTTATCTCCCCCTCCCATTCTCCATTTTCTGCAGGGATTGCTCCCTCCATGATTCGCTTCTCCATTCATCTCTCCCATTCCCATTTTGACCTGTCTGTCCATGGCCTCTCCTCTACTTACATGACACAGCCAAACTCAGGTTGGAAGGGCAACATCTCAATTTCTGTCTGAGTAGCCTCCAACCTGAAAGCCTGAGCATCGATTTCTTCAGTAATTCTCCCTCATTCTCTTCCCCCCCATTCCCCATTGTGATTACTCTCTCACCCCTTTTCTTTGCTTAACCTCTCTGTTCCCCTCCTTCTTCCATGGTTCACTGTTCTCTTTCAGACTCCTTCTTCAGCCCTTCACCTCTTCCACTTATTATCTCCCAGTTTCTTACTTCATGCCTCTTCTGCCCACCCACATTCCCCCTCACTTATCACCTGCCAGCTTGTACTTCTTCACCCTACTTCACCTTCTGCCCGCCTGACTTTCTAGCCTTGGCTCAAAGTGTTGACTGTTAATTCCCCTCCATCGACACTGCCCGACCTGCCGAGTTCCTCCAGCATTTTATGTGTTGCAAAATGGAGTGGCAGATTCTAATATTGCAGTGGATTTGGTATCAGTGAATATTTTATCTTCCTTAAATTTCAACAAATGGGGAGAATTCAGAAAAGACATTTTTGAAACATAACGTGAAACAGGTAATAAGGAATTACCTAAACCCATAGTAGGTATCTGGGTCAGCGAGCTCAGGAAATCGGTGCTTCAGCTGAGACTGAACTGTGAGAGTCTCATACCACATCTTACTGTCAATGCGGATATCCCAATGCTTATTCACCACCAGGAAATCTGTGCTCTGGTACAAAGTACACAGGTTCCCAATACTAGCAGGTTCCATATCACCAAGCCACCTAACAGCAGTCCTAAGTGAAAATGAAGAATTGAAAATTAGTTTTTTTAGTTCCGCTACTTTCAGGATAAATTCTAAACATCTAGGATTGAATGAGGAGAAATTCATTCTCTTGGAGGGTGGCAAACCTGTGAAACTCACCAGAACAGAAGGCTATGACAGCTAGCTCATTAAGCATATTTAAATAAGACTATTGAAACAAAAAGCAGCAAGGGGAATAGGAAGAGAGCAGGAATACAATAGAGATCTAGCCGTGATCATATTGATCTGAAGAGATCATCTGAAATGCAGAATGGCCTATTTCTGTTCTACTTTTCTGCATTAAGTGCAATGGAACAACAAAATATAAAATATTTTATTAATTTCAGGCACTTTAAAAACAGTGGTATTCTGGTGCTAGGAGATAAAGAGGGTAACTGCCCTTTGGTTCTTTCATATTTGAAATACAAGGTTTGAAAAGTTTTGTTTCTAATTTGCTTTGTTTAGTTTTCCAGTGACTCCATCGACCAATTGCCAATCCCTCAACACCAATTGAATTCACAAGTCCCAACTCAATTGATTACATCATCATTTGGTCTTATTATAAAAAAACTAAGACAACAATAAACCACTAATGTGTAGTTTTTCATTGGTTCTATTGGACTGCTTTGTTCTATGAAAGCCTGCAAATAAATGAAGCTCCGTCAATGCATCAAAAGAATTTCTGTTGGCGCGTGGCCAACTGGATAAGGCATTGGTCTAGTGATCTGAAGGTCGCTAGTTCGAGTCTCAGCTAAGGCAGCATGTTGTGTCCTTGAACAAGGCACTTAATCACACATTGCTCTGCGATGACACCAGTGCCTTCCCTTGGACAACATCGATGGCATAGAGAGGGGAGACTTGCAGCATGGGCAACTGCCGGTCTCCCATGCAACCCTGATCAGGCCTGCGCCCTAGAAAGGGTGAAGATCCAGGATCTCGTGAGACTAACGAATGCCTATATAAATTAATCTCAGGTTGGTATTTGATGACATATATGGACTTTGATAATAAATTTATTTTTGAACATTGGATTAATCAGTCCTGACGAAGGGTCTCGACCCAAAACGTTGACTGCTTCTTTCAATGGATGCTGCTCGACCTGCTGAGTTCATCCAGCTTTTTTGTACGTCTTGATTTGACCACAGCATCTGCAGTGTACTTTGTGGATTAATCATTAGCCTGACAATTGATTTAGAAAGCTATAGTGTTGGAAGTTGATACTTGCAATAAATTTACATTAGCATGATATGCCCGAATATTGGCAATCTAAATTTTAGATTTGCAATTTGTTGTTCTGATCTTTGCCTCCAGGTACTAAACTTCAAACAGAAGATATACCCAAACAGGCTGACATTTCATTGAGGTGTATACACACATCTCCGAGGACCCTCACTAGAGAAACGGAATGGCATATTGAACTTATTGTCAGATATCATGCAACTGAGTCCTTACTGCAATTTGCTGTTTTTTTTATTGATTAAAGTATCATTCATCACATTTCTACAGATCAACTGAAAAGCAGTTTGCAAGGAACATTTGGGCATATCATACTAGTGTAAATCTATAGAAAAGATCAACTTACAACACTGCAGATTTCTAAATCAATTGACAGTCTGAATGATTCATGGGCAATTACAATAAGAATCTGTTTCGATTAGAGGAAATAAATTATTTTGTTCTGATGTGAGTTCTCTTCATTAACTTAATTCCAGATCATTATACTGCACTCCCAGTTCATCTTTCAATTCCATAAATGTTCACAGGCCACATACCAACATAACTGATCCAAAAAAAAAAATCACAAAAGGTATTCTCAAGGACAATAAATGTGGTTATATATCTATCCCCATTCTTCTTGACTTTTAAATATGATCCATCCAGTTTCAATTCCTCTAAATTTCCACTGTTGTAGCAATCAAATTTCCAGTAAATTTTCTATCCAATCCTGCGCCATTCGCTTTGGAAAGTGGTACCCATCTCAACCACCAAATGATCTATCACGAGATTCTTCTAATTTTTCATCTAGATCCTCTTGGCACCATCACTGGAAATCCAACACAAATCTCCACATTTCACCAACTACACCACATTTTACCAGACCAAACACTCTCAGACCCTTACTTAGCCATTCCCTGATACTGTGAACCCAGCCCATCTCTAACTAAACACTGAAAATAATGCACCCAGGTATGAACTTAATTCTCTAGCCCCCAGTATGACCAGAATCAATCACTATTATCAATCATAGTAACCCCTGACATCTTCATTAGCTAGAATATCTACTTCCAATAAAGAAACATCACATGATGACAACATTAGTTTAACTCACCAGCAGCTGGATCCCTTATCCAAATCGCTTACCTCAAGAATAGCTAATTTCCTTCAACTACTCGGTTCTTGCACTAACTTGTGGGCTGCCCCAGCACATCTGGAGGCTGTCAATGCAAACAATGCATTTCACTGTCTGTTGTAATGTACACGTTATAAATCTGAATCAGTAAAATCTTAATCACTACAGTTCAGCAACACTTTGCACTAAAATGGTCTTTTTTTGTTTATATTTTCTTGTGTAAAATATACGGTACTAATTTGTTTTTCTAGTGATTCTGCTAATATAATGTTGTGTCTGTGATATTACTGAAAGATTTTTATTGTGTCCATGTATATATGTGCATATGACAATATGACAGCAAGTTTCAATTTGAAATAAATAACTTCCACCAATCCAACAGGTCCTTGATCAATCCATTTGCCATGAGCCTGAGCTGCCCATCCTATTCACCCGTAAGTTTATAGTTTGGACACTCACCAATGTGGTTATGACAGGGCTGCTCTAGGACTGATACCACAGCATCTGTCATTCACCTGGCCCTGACAGACCTAGAAGACAAGGACACTTATGTCAGGATGCTGTTTCTGGATTTCAGTTCGGCATTCAACACTATTGTCCAACAGACCTGTGAACGAACTTCTACTCCTCAGTCTAAATACACCACTGTGCAACATCTGGGTGTTGGACTTCCTAACCAACAGACCTCAGATAGGATGCACAACCGCTCCTTCCTCCCCATCATCCTAAACCCCTGGGCTGTGAGTTGAGCCCTTTGCTGTACATTCTGCTCACACATGACTGCACAAACACCTAAGCAAAACACAGTGTCAAATTGGCCAGCGACATGACTGTAGTGGGGCTCATCACCAAAACCAATGAGATGGCCTGTCGAGAGTTGTTGGAAGAGCTTGAGGCCTTCTATTCCTCAATGTCAACAAGACAAAGCAGATGGGTAGTGACTTCAAGCAAACTTACACTCCTCACCACCCCTCCCCCACTTTACATCGGTGGAAACTACAAGAGTTTCAAACTTGTGAGAGTGGACATCACACACAAACTCCCTTGGCCCATAACACGTCCTGTACAGTCAAGAAATCTCTCCAATGCCTCTACTTTCCAATGAGGTTGAAGAGAGCTGGAATTTGCACATCCATACTCACATCATTCTACAGAAGCACAGTTAGAGTGCATCCTGACAAGTTGCATCACCACTTGGTACAGAAACTACACTGCAGTGGACTGGAAAGCTCTACAACAGGTAGTCAAAAGTACTCAACACATCACTTGTACCAGCCATCAAAGACACATATACAAAAAGTTCCAGAAAAGGGTCAGTATCATGAAGGACCCTGCTCACCCTATTCATGGACTGTTAGTCCCACTCCCATCTGGGAGGAGGCTACGTAGAATCGAAACCAGGACCACCAGATTCAAAACAGTTACTTTTCCCAAGCAGTGAGGCTGATCAATACCTCCACCACTACTTTATTATTTCCTATCAGTCAGCTTATGAATAGCTCAGTGTCACTTTATGGACATACACTCAATCTATTGCTATAAGCCATCTTATATATTTATACTTAATGCGTAGCTATTCATTATTGTTCTTTATTGTTTATACTTTTTATGCGACATTAGATCTGGATTTACAATTATTTTGTTCTCCTTCCTTCCCTTCTCTCTTTAAAACCTACCTCTTCACCTTTGATAAATCCCTTTTTTTCTGTGGAAATCAATGTTCGTCCAACAGCCCTTAAATTTCTCCCGTCAATGGAACTAAGCTTCCGGATGCAAGCCTTTCATCTAACAGGAAGCAACGCCTCAATCTAATGACTGACATCAGGATCAACCAATCACAGACACAAGAGATCCGGCAGCTGCTGGAAATCTTAAGCAACACACACACAAAATCCTAGAGGAACTCCGCAAGTCATGCAACATCTGTAGAGTACAATAAATAGTCGCCATTCCGAACCGGGTCTTTTTATTCCTTTCTATAGATTCTGCCTGATTTGCTGCGTTCCTCCAGCATTTTGAGTGTGCAGTATTAAAGGAGCGCGCAGTGTGATTGACAGTTCCGCTACCAATAGGAGTTACGGGCTCGCCGACGGGGCGTTTCGCCGGTGATTATGTCACCGACAGCGCGGACCGGAAGGAGAGTGCCGGTGCGGCGGGAATTTCGTGTTGTCTGGTTGGGGAGAGTGAGTCGAGTTGCGGGACATGGAGGAGGACTGGGACCTATACGGCGTGGAAGATGAGTTCGAAAGCCAGTTTGCCGACGAGTTGGAGGTCCTGGCTGAAATGGATGAGCCGACCAATGGTAAAGCAGTGTTTTGCTGAAGTATAGCAAGCTGTCATGTTGAAAGGCCAGGTCACAACTCGGGTTGTGTCTCTCTCAACGCCAGCTGCAAAGGTTTTTCTATTGTCGCTTTCTCCCGGCCTAACACTGGGCGAGCAGAGGGATGTGGCCCCGAACCCCTAACCTTCGCAAGCACAGAGGGCCTGACCCCCGATCCCCTTATCTTGGAGAAGGAGAGTTCTGGTCCCAAGCCCCTTGGGCTGTTCGGAGGTTGTCTGCTCTGGTTTTTCGAAGAAGCCAACATTCATTTAGAATTGATCAACACACACAAAAAGCTGGAGGAAAATCAACAGGCCAGGCAGCATCTATGGGAAAAAGTAGTCAACGTTTCAGGCTCGGATTTCCAGCATCTGCAGATTTTTCTCTTGTTTGTGTTTAGAATTGATACCTCTTTAACTGTCTACCACTGCTTATCTCCTGTCATGCTTTTCATCTTGTTTTGACATCTTCTATTTTAAGTGCTATTCATGCCTCAGTAGCTATCTTCATTTCGAGTCTTTATCCTTGGACAAGTTAGGCGCAGTGACACTGAATGGGAAATTTGTAATATCTGATCACTCTTCCACAGAGAATATTTTGGTATGAGATTAATTAAGCCTGTCTCTTTGCATATGACAGCATCTGAAACAGCCTGTTCTTCTGTTGGGTCACCACATATTATTCTAGAAAACTATCCCAACTGCATTCCAAGAGCTCTTCCCCAACGTGAACTTTATCAATTTGATTTGTGTAGTTGTACTGCAAGATGTTAGACACCACTGATTAAATCATGTCCTTTGTTACAAAACCCAATTAATGTCTCAACTGGTAGTCTATCATATTAGAAGCCCGTAGACCACTACTTCAAGTGCTTTCTGACCCTGATTACACCCCATCCTCGTTATATGTGGGCGATACGTTCCTCACAGTTGACACACAATGTGAATAATTATTTAAATGGAGAAAATAGGAATGCGTTCCAGAGGGCTTCCTAAATAAGTTTTATCTGTAATTTATTCACATTTTCATACCAATACAACACAAAAGCAGTACCACAAGGTAACATTCGTATTATATTTCATCAATTTAAGGTAATATTCAATGTAATAAATTATAGGAAGTTAACATACTAGGGCGTACAATACTCACCAACAGTGGCAGGTGTGTTCACTCTGGGAGATAAGTAGTTGTTGTGTTGGGCAGCTTTACATGGATAAGGTGGATGGTTGTGGTCGTCGGGATCATATCAAGCACAGCAAGGGGTGAAGGAAGACTCACAGAACTTAGAACTGCCGGCAGCAGGAGATGACACCAGTTTGAAGAAAGTGATGAGCGTTGTTTGCTTGGCAGCATTTTGTTTTTCAGCATAAATTTGCGTGTAGGCAAGAAGGGTTGACGGCAGGGAATGACTGAAATTCTGACTCCGTTCTAAACTTGGGTCCAAGTCCATCGCCATTTGTGCCAAGTGTTCCGACTTCCACCATTCCCTCACTGTTGGTAAACTCCCGGGATTTTCGAAATTGTCTGTTGCTTGCAGCATCTGAGAGATAGTTCGCCATTAAAAAAAAGGTAGATCACACCTTTGTCGAGTGGCTGAATCAGAGATGTGCTAGGCGGCAGAAAAAGCACTGTTATGTTAGGAGGAATGCTGTCTAAATGTTTAGGATGGGCTGGCGCATTGTCAAGCGCCAAAAGAATTTTAAAGGTAAGATTCTGTTCCCGGTAGTAGCATCCCAGAGCTGTGTTATCTTCAGCTGATGCTGCGCTGTTTATAATTTCCAACTTTTTTTCAAGTGTTAAAGTGGTTCTCTGTCACTCGGCTGATGGCCCAGCACATGACATCAGATGCTTAGGAGACATAGTTAAATATTTCAAGCACAAAAATCACTGTACCATAGGTAAAACCAACAAAAGTTTAGGAACGCAAGATTGCACATCCACACCTTGCCAAAACCAGTGCGAGACTGGCAGGAGTGAGATTGTGAGGTGCGTGCACCTGACTTGTATTGGTAGGAAAGCGGTGCTTCTCATCCCAACAGTGAGACCGTGAGGCGTGCGCACGTGACTTGTATTGGCAGGAAAGCAGTGCTCCTCACATAACTGAGTTTTAGACGCATATAAGAAGATGTTGGTAGAAATAGGTTCCTTGCATAACTGTGAATCCGCATTATCCGAAGACGCATATAACCAGGATAGGGTGTATCTCTTGGGGAATGATTACTGATCCTGTACATCTGAAACATTAACTTAATTACATTGGCCATGAATCCCTGCTGGTTTGCTGCATTACCAGGATTTTCTCATCTGATTCAGGGTTTCGACTGACCCTTTCTTCCCACCGAGGCTACTTGACCCCCTGAATTCTTCTAGTAATTTTTTGCTCCAGGTTCTAGCATCTGCAGTCTCTTGTGTTTACAAGATTTTCTATTTTGTGCCCCACACTTGATACTTACTCTTTGATCTTAAAGTTTCTCCTCTTTCCTTGCTTCCTGCTGCCCTGTCTCCACTCCATTTTAGTGAACAATTTTGTGTAAAATGACAACTTCTAGATTCGTCTCCAGCAACTTGACCCATCGTTTGTACAGGATTCATTCAGATAATTAGAATGGTGTCTGAAGGTAATGCTTTTAAATGTTCACACTTGTATATGAAGATTAGTTATACAGATTACATGGTATCAATGGCAACCCTCTTGCATGTACAGTACTGTGCAAAACTCTTAGATACTTTATTGATTCCCAGAGGAAATTATAGTGGCATTACAAGTGCACAGATATACAAATATTAGAAGAGAAGTAAGGAAGAAGTTACCTCAGACAATCTAACGGGGGAGGAGGGGGGTCATCACTTCCCTGGCTATAGGTTGACTCAGTATAGAGCCGAGGGCAAGAATGACCTCATATGGTGCTCTTTGGAGCAGTGCAGTTGTCTTAGTCTATTACTAGAAGTGCTCCTCTGTTCATAACATATGTGAATGACGATAAACCTGATTCTGTTATGGGTCTCTATTGCAGACTGGTAGTGGGAAATCATGGTTGGGGAAAAGGGAAGAGAGCGGGGAGGGTGTGGAGAGACATTTTGTAATGATCAATAAACTAATTGTTTGGAATGAAATTACCTTGCCTAGTGTGTGAGGACTGAGTGTGTCTGCACCTGCCCCAGCACTCCTTCTCTGCCACTTGTCCCACTCTGCCCCCATGGTGCTCCACCCTCACCATTCCCAACATCCCTTGCTCCCGCCAGGTTTACAAATTTGCTCTCCGCTCCAGGTCAACAAATTCAGTATTGTGCAAAGGTCTTAGGCACTGTATTTATTTTATTGTTAAAAATTCATTTATTTAAGAACTTAACCCGGTTGGAACATAAGATGTTATTCCTCCAACCCGAGTGTCACCTCATTGTGACAGTAGAGGAGGCCATGGATTGACATATTGGAATGGGAAGTGGAATTAAAATGGGTCATCAGAAGAAGTGGGATCTCCCAGTGGCCACCCATTTTATTTCCACTTCCCATTCCCATTGCAATACGTCAATGCATGGCCTCCTCTAATGTCAGGATGAGGCCGCACTCGGGTTGGAGGAGCAACACCTTATATTCTGTCTGGGTAGCCTCCAACCTGATGGCATGAACATAGATTTCATGAACTTTCAGTAATGGGCCCCCCACCCCTGCTCCTTTACCATTCTCCATTTCCTTTTTCCTCTCTCAGCTTATCTCCTTGCCTGCCCATGGCCTCCTGGTGCTCCTCCCCACTTTTCTTTCTTCCATGGCTTTCAGTTGTCTCCCAGCAGACTCTCCTTTCTCAAGCCCTGTATCTCTTTCACCAATCAACTTACCAGCTCTTTACTTCATTCTTCCCCCTCTCGGTTTCACCTATCACTTGTATGTCTCTCTCCCCTCCCCCACCTTTTAAATCTACTCATCTTTTTTCTCTCCAGTCCTGCCAAAGGATCTCGGCCCAAAATGTCGACTGTACTCTTTTTCGTAGATGGTGCCTGGTCTGCTGAGTTCCTCCAGGATTTTGTGTGTGTTGCTCGGATTTCCAGCATCTGTAGATTGTCTCTTGTTTGTGATTTGACAACTAAATTTCTTGATGGTTTGATTACCACTGGATTTTTCTGATTAATGCTTTTGTTGTGAAGAAAGCAATATCCATTAAAAAAAAAGTAGCTGTTTGAAAAGGAAAGGTAATTTTTAAATGATTTATCATAAATGGGTCCAACCTTTAAGAAAAGTACAGTTGAGCCCAGATTCCTTAATTGTGCTAAATTCAAATTGGGCTTAGCTTGTCCTGGTCTTGGAAAGGGAAAAAAAATCCATGATACTGTTCCCAATTACAGTTCTGAAACTTTGGCTTGATGTGTATGTGCTGGTTTATGTTGGTTGAAGTGAAGTTTGTCCATGAGCTTTGCCTTCCCTTCTGGTTTAAAAAGTTATCAGCTTTGTTTGGCTTAACCCAGCCACACCCAGTAGCCATTTGCGCAAGGTTTTGCTGGTAATCCTTGGCTCAAACTCTGGTATATCCTTGTCACATTGCTTAGGGGCTGCTGAATAAATTCAGACCTCAGTACTCAGTTTGTACAGGATCGGGTTCTGATTTATATTAAAAGAAAATCAAGCCTGTAAGCTTGTTGTTTCCAGGTGAGAGATGTGAGAGTAGTCAGATTGAAAATATATTTAAGTTTCTTCATTGTCTCTTCCAATGGAGGAAAACTGTTCTCCTGTGCCTTTATCCAATAATAAATCAGGTTGCTACAGGTTGGTTATTATGACTTGCATCTTGGTGTGTAACCTTCTCAAACTAGCACAGCTTTGTTTACAAGTTTACTCAACCCATTATGTCTTTCAAAGGCAATTGTCCTTCCACAGCAACAAAGGTCTTGACTATTGTATGCCCATAAGTAAACCAACAATGTCCTTCATTTCAGTTCCATGGCAGGTTCCACGTTCATCCAATTTAATGGAAGTTTGTTCCCTTCCAAATCTTTAATACAATCTGATATTCACCCTGCCAGCTCAACATTGATATAATATTTTAGATTATTTCCACCTGTTTGATTCTGGTAAAATAGTGGCAGCCACTCTGGGTGTAGTCAAAGGTGTACTTGTTTGTCCTGTGTATCTTTTTTTACAATTGCAAGTCACTGCTGGACGCTTAAAAACATCATGTACTGCAGAACTATCCCATCAACAAGTTATTTGATAGTGATGGAGCTCTACTTATTGCATAGCGTTGTTGTGTTGTTGCCTGGCCCTCTTCCATGTCAATGTGTTGAGTTGGTGCATGGTGTGAGTGACTGGGTTGGACATTTTTATTGTGATCACGAGACCCTGTTGGGCATTGGTAATGTAGAATACTGCAAGTCCAGTTCATTGGTGAGACCGGTGGTGGGGAAGCTGCATTGTCTTGGTTGTGGTGAGGATCAGGCCCTCACCATGGGGTCGCCAGGAGTTGAGATGCCAAAGGTGGTGTGGGAGAGAACAGTGATCTCTGTGAGTGTGATGAAATCTGTACTTGGTTGGGGGCTGGTCCTCCCATCAGTGCTGTCCTCCCGTGTTTGCTTGGTGGAAGAACAAGCTGGACCAGGACAACTTGCTATCAGTCTACAGTTATGCCATTCTGGGACTTGGGCTATATTATTTTTTTTTTCTTTATGACTGTATACTTTTCTGAAATCGTAACCATAAGTGCTATTTGTATGATGTGCACTGTGCTCTTGGTAATGTGTTTTGCACATGGTCCATGTTTCATTAGCCTATACTCATGTATAGTCAATGACTTGAACTTGAATTTGAACTCTTGACATTGAACTTGCCTAATGTCTTGAGGGCTGGGATTTTTTTTTAAATGCTGTTTTGAATTTCCTTTGCAGATAACAAACCCACGAGAGCAATTAAAGAGTCCAGCTTTCGACAGAGCCAACAGACCTTTGAAGAAGCCATTGCATCAAGTGATGTCTTCATCAGGAAGGAACCAACTGGTAGGATTCAGGTCCAGGAGCACAAGGAGCAACAGGACAACATGGGAGGCCCTGTTCCTCAGAAACGGAATCTTGATGTACCAAGGGAAGAAGAGTTTCTTTACCATTTGCCTGAGGACCAAGAGCAAGTAATGAGTATGTAAACACTTGATGAACGTGATACTATGTCACAAGATTCTGCTGATGCTGGAAATCTTAAGCACACACAAAAACTGCTGGAGGAACTCTCTGAGTTCTTCCACCATTTAGTGTGTTGATGGTGATATTCCAATTTCATATGCAGCTTTAATTATGAGTTGATATCAATTCAGAAATGTTCATTTGTCGAACTGAATGATACCCATTTTTTAAGTGCTGAGATGAACAGTAAACCTTTCCTAAATACTTGGCAGTATTGAATTTTACACATCAAAGATGCACTATAGGAGTTCGGGGGCAGGAGGCAATGGCCCTCAGAAGATTTAGTTTTTCTTTTGCATTAACCTATGCCTGAACTCCCGAACATCAGCTCTAAATATCCAGTCTTTTAGAACGATAAAAGAGAAATGGCGACATTATTTTTTCAGACTTGGAAAACACTTTTCCAGTGTTAATAGGTCACTATGAAATTTGTTCTCGGAGTTTGTCTCTCTGAGGCCACCTGCTTTCATTGCTTTACAAGTAGGTATCCCCACTGATAGTCATTTCAATGTGTTAGCAGATAACTCTGAAATTAATAACTGTTTCACAGTATGAAATGATCAGGCAGCTGTGAATGGTTAAAAAAGACAATTATTAAACCTCAGTACTTTGTTACTGTTCTAGAACCTGCTGGTGTGAGTACTGAGGTTTTTATACCTTCTACCTGAGCATGAGAAAAGACCATGGCCTGGGTAGTGGTGATCTCTGATGGATACTGCTTTCCTATGACAGCGTTTCACTTAGGTTGAGAGGGAAGTACTGGGCCGAATCCATTACCTTTTGTAGTATTTTCTGTTCAAAAGCATTCCAGGCTGTGATGTAGCCAGTCAATACACTCTCCAGGACACTTCTATAGAAGTTGGTCAAAGTATTTAGTGTCGTGCCAAATCTCCACAGACTTCTAAGGAAGTCGAGGTGCTGCTGCTTTCTTTGCAATTGCATCTACATGCTGGGTCCAGGACAGGTCCTCTGAGATTGTAACACCCAGGAATTTACTACCCCTCAACCATCAGGCTCTTGAACAAAGGGCATAACTGCATTCACTTACCCATCCAGTGAGATGTTCCCACAACCAATGATCTCACTTTAAGGACTCTATTTTGTTATTTCATGTTTTATTATTTATTGCTAATTATTTATTTTGGCATTTGCACAGTTTATTGTCTTCTGCACTCTAGTTGATCTTTCATTAATCCTGTTATAATTACTATTCTATAGATTTGCTGAATATGCCCATAGAAAAATTAATCTCAGAGTTGTATTTGGTGACATATATGTAATAAAATTTAATTTGAACTTCAAACTTTACTCTGTAAATCCTCTCAATCTCAGGTATGGCAGGGTTAATGGACCATTAATCTGCCTCGACTTATTTAATTACTGCAGCTCCCAAGCACAAGAGGCCCAGGCTAGATGCTATGAAGAGACTGGAGTTTAAGTCACAGGAGAGCTTACCCGAACCTCCCCCACCAGATGATGAGATTACTCCACCCTCATCACCAGACGACTTTGCCCGGATCCAATACCCCAGGTAGGTTGCAATTTATGCAATCATTTCTTTACAATGTATTGTTGCCTCTGTTTATTCTACCTCTTCTTGAGACTGGAACCACAACAATCAATATTTTGCCCCGCATTCAGATTGGGTTATCCAACCTAGTTCATTAGAGCTACTAGGTACATTCTCTGCATCTCTCTTTCTAATAAATAACAGCCCCGTAAAATTTGCCTGTGTTTTGTCAATAACGTGCTTGTGACTGAGTCATCTAACTCTTATAATCCTGTTTATCATCCTTCCTTTCTCTGAAGCAATCAGAAACTTATTGACCCTTCTCCATTATTACTTTTTCAGATCAGGCAGGATATACTGATGTCAAATGATTTGTCTCTATTTTAGCATTGTTGGGATTTTATAGCCTTGTATTGTATTAGCATCTTATGATGGTGGGTTATGGTAGCCCCAGTTCTATTACAGGATTTTGACTCAAATTAAGAATTAGCTTCTGAGTGGTTTTGGCTGAAATGGCGGCATTCTTTTTCTGTGACTCTTAAACTCTTTGCCAAGTATTAATTAGTGTAATACATTTTCTTTCACATTGTGACTTGTATTGGCCCATTTCCCTCTAAGTCAAGGGTTCCCAACCTGCGGTCTTTGGACCCCTTAGTTAATGGTAAGGCTCTACGGCATAAAAAAGGTCGGGAACCGCTGCTCTAAACCTTACCTAGCCATGAACTTGTCAAAATCCAGTTTCTCTTCACGACTCAAGCTCTCAGTCCCAGCAACATCATTGTGATTTTTTTTATCTGCACCATCTTGCGTAATGACATCCTGAAGCTCAAAGTGTAGCCTCCAAGTCCAGTCCCCAAATCTTGTACAACTAAAACATGACGTCTGCACCATTGAACTGTACATTAACTAAAAGATCTCTCGGTAAGTGTAGATAATTTAAACTGACACTCCACTGTAGTACTAGGTGATATTTTTGTGAAAGGATCTATCCTTTGTAACAGATAAATAACTGCATGCTTCAGTGACTCAAATAATCGTAACTGGTCATAACATGCAGATTCTGATATTCTTTCCACCTTGGACTTCCAAAATTAACTTTATATCTCATATAGTTCACACAGCCTGCCACTGTTACAATAAGTGAATTTGTTGTGTGAATTACTTTGGAATACTTTGACACAAGATGCTATTCAAATGAAAATAGTGCATTATAAATTGTCCAGTTTATGCTGATCATTTTTTTTTTTAGAAGTCCAAAAACATCTATTCAGGACATCCTTGGGCTGAGTGATGTAGCTCCCATCGAAGAATCTGCCATCAAGGTACAGAAGCAAGTTCTGAAACGCCCACCCGTTATGGAAGATTACATCAAAGTGACATCGACAGATGGAACAAGGGTTTACATGATCCTGCAAGATGAAGATCCGAGTCCAGAGCAGAAGGTGAAAGCTTTGAAGGAATGGCCAATTGTACTATTCAAAATAAGTACTTTTCCAATGATTACTCTGTGCAATCATAGTTTATATTTATTCAAGCTGACTCTCAAAGACATTTAGGTAATTGAAATCAACTCCATTATTTCTTTAAACTGTAACCTCATGTAGGGCTTCCACAATCTTAATTTGTCCCAACTTTATTAAAAAATTTTGCACTTTTCCTGTCCCATCTTGAGATTCAGTTATCCATTTAGGTTTTGACTGAGCCTTGTGAGCACGTCATACTTTACAAAATAGTGCATTCTTTCCCTTACTTCCTCTATTTAAACAAAATACTGTCATTGCTTTTTTCTGATGATTGATTTATGTTGCAATTCTTTTAAAGCTCAAAGTAAATTTATTATCAAAGCACATATGTCACCCTATTCAACCCTGAGATACATTTTCTCAATACTCAAATAAACAACCACACCAACTTGGGTGTTCAACTATTGAACAAAAGGCACCAAACTCTGCAAATACAAAAAGAAAGAAATGATAAATAATAAATAAGCAATAACCATCAAGAATATGAGATGAAGAGTCCTTAAAAGTGAGTCTATATGGTGTGGGGCAAGCGAAGTTGACTGCTGTTATCCCCTTTGGTTCAAGAGCCTGATGGTTGAGGGGTGATAACAGTTCCTGAACCTCATGGTGTGAGTCCTGAGCCTTCTGTACAGTCTTCCTGATGGCAGCAGTGAGAAGGGAGCATGTCCTGGGTAGTGGGATCCCTGATGATGGATATTGCGTTCCTGCAACAATGTTTTGTGTGATGGTGGGGAGGGCTTTATTTGTGATGAACTGGGCTGTATCCACTACATTTTGTAGAATTTTCCATTCAAGGGTCCATACCAGGATGTGATGCAGCCAGTCAATATACTCTCCACTACACATCTATATAAATTTGTCAAAGTTTTAGATGTCATGCAGAATCTTTGCAAACTCCTAAGGAAGTAGAAGTGCTACTGTGCTTTCTTTTTAATTGCACTTGCATGCTGGGCCCAGGAATTCAAAGTAGCCTTCATCTCTAATCCTCCAATGAAGACTGACTCATGGACCTCTGGGTTCCTCCTGAAGTTAATAATCAACTCCTTGCTCTTGCTGACATTGAGTGAGAGGTAGCTGTCGTGGCACCCCACTCAGCCAGATTTTCAGAATCCTCCTATATGCTGATTCATCACTACCTTTAATTCAGCGTATAACAGTGGTGTCATCAGCAAATTGGAGTGACATTGGAGTTGTGCTTAGCCATAAGTTTAAAGCAAATAGAGCAGGGGGCTAAGTACACTGGCTTGTGGTGTACTTGTGCTGATGGAGATTGTGGAGGAGACACAATCTAGCTGGGGGTCTGCAAGAGAGGAAATTGAGGTTCCAACTGCATAGAAGGTATTGAGGCCAAGTCTTGGAACTTATTGATTAGTTTTGAGGGGATGATGGTATTGAATGCTGAGCTGTGGTTGATAAAGAGCTTCCTGATATATGCACCTTGACTGGGAATTTTGGAGAGAATGATCAAAATGTTTTAGTTCCTTTTACTGTGGAAAGGAAACAGAAACCATTTGACACAATTTTCTTTCAGACAGAGATGAGAGTACAGTATACACTAGAAACAAATTTAGGATTCAAACTATGCTCTGGATTCCTGGTTCCTGATGTAAAACTTAAGGTTGTCTGTCTGACGTCCAGTTCGAAAGTTAATGAAACTAACATGAACAGAGTTCCATAAGGCCCATAAGATATAGGAGCAAAATTAGGCCATTCAACCCATCGTCTGCTCAGCCATTCCATCTTTTTATTTGGAACTTTTCAGACTGTACTCCCTTCTGATTCTTGGGGCAGTCACATTTCTTTCTCATGTTGGTAATCTAATATGTGCATGTAGGTCTTTTTGTCCTTGATTAGACTAGCTAGCAATATTAATAGGAGAAAATTGAGAACTCTGGATTGTTCATTTTGGGTTAAAGGGAAAATCAAACTAAGTTATTCAAAATTTTGTTGGGTTGCAGCAACAAACGGTTTCCTCAGGTGAGTAAGATCTCAGTCATAGAAATTTGCAACAAATTTTTGGAACTATTGGATAATTAAAAGTTGGAATTCTGCTAATGCCTTGTGATTTGTTAAGTCTTCACAATCACAGAGTAACCTTTGAAATGTAGGCACTATTTATGTCAGCTGTTTACTCCTTGAAATGTGAAATATTTTAAGTTGAACACTGCCATTGAATGATGTCCCATCACCATGCACCATCAATCTACAGACCATACTACTCGGATTTGTTTATATTATTCTTAGTAAGTCTTTGTACTGTGTGTGACTGTAGGTACTGTGTTTTGCTCTTGGTCCTGGAGGAATGCTGGTTTGTTTAGGTCTATAAATGTGTGTGGTTGAATGACAATTAAACTTGAACTTGATGATTGGAATGATGACACTTTTAAAACCAGTTGCCAATTTATGCAAAAAGTGAGATGATTACTTAAAATGGTTATTCATACATTTACCACTAGAGAAAAATGTAAATACTACATATTTTTAAAAAGTCTCCTTTTCCCAGTCGTCATCCATTCATTTAAGAGCTGTCTTCAACTTTAAATATTGATACATTTGGAGGAATAAATAACGCTTATGTTTTGACTTGAAGACTGCTATACTAACAACACAATGTTTTATCCTAGTTGGTCAATGCTAATTTTTGGAATAGACAAAGGCAGTTACACTTGCTGGGAGTACCTTTCTCCTATTTGAAGGAACAAGTTGCTGAAGAGGTAATTAATACTTCCTGTTTTACAGCAGTTGGGACTCAGCTTAATGATACAGTACTGCCACTTTCTGCTCCGGAGTGCAGATCTCTCCCTCTCCCTCTCCCTCTCCCTCTCCCTCTCCCTCTCCCTCTCCCTCTCCCTCTCCCTCTCCCTCTCCCTCTCCCTCTCCCTCTCCCTCTCCCTCTCCCTCTCCCTCTCCCTCTCCCTCTCCCTCCCTCCCTCTCCCTCCCTCTCCCTCCCTCCCTCTCCCTCCCTCCCTCTCCCTCCCTCCCTCTCCCTCCCTCCCTCTCCCTCCCTCCCTCCCTCTCCCTCTCTCCCTCTCCCTCTCTCCCTCTCCCTCTCTCCCTCTCCCTCTCTCCCTCTCCCTCTCCCTCTCTCCCTCTCCCTCTCTCCCTCTCTCCCTCTCCCTCTCTCCCTCTCCCTCTCTCCCTCTCCCTCTCTCCCTCTCTCCCTCTCCCTCTCCCTCCCTCTCCCTCTCCCTCCCTCTCTCTCCCTCCTTCTCCCTCTCCCCCCCCCTCTCTCTCCCCTCTCCCCCTCCCTCCCACACACATACACCACCCCCCCAGTACTTTACCATTTTTTGTCCGTCCTAGTACCCTATTCCTGCTTATCCATCATATCCTATAAAAAAAACCCTGTATCCCTTAAGAAAGCTAGAAGTACCCTGACCTGTGCTCTCTCACCCATGCCCAGTAACCCTTTTAATGTGAATTCCTGCACCCCCAATTCCCTTAAGATTAATTCTCATCATCTATCGCTGTATCCCGTACTTCCTGCAACTCACAATGACATGTTCTACTGATAACTAATTAAAAACTTTGTTAGTGTAGCAAATTTCAGTGACTAGTGTAGAATGAAATAATGAATAAATGACTCATGGTTTGAACCACTTAAGAGCAGTCCTCATAGGCAGAGATGGTGATCTAATATGACATGACAACCTGCAACAAATCCTTTAAATTTCTTCCTTCACTACCTATGACTTCCATGTTCTGCATTAAAAATAGAGACAATGGCCACTTTTTGACTAATGTCTAAGCGCATTCCTTACTCATTTTTCAGCAATTCTTATGGGAAATGGCCTAAACTGGGCAGGTGACTGTACTGACACAGATTGCTATCATTGATCTTGTGACACTTCCACTTAAGTTTGTTGGTGCTAGTATGTGGTGCAATAAAGTTTTCTGCCAGGTGATGTTATTGCATGGTAATGAGGGATATACTACTAGAAAATTGTTTTAATAGGTGAGAAGTGTGCTGTGGCAATAAATTTAATAATAATCTGAGGTTCTAGCCTTATCACCAGTGTCACTGTACTTGGATTTCAGTAACATGCTTTTGTCAGTTCCACAAAGCACTGAATCAATGCTTTCCAACTCCAGCAAATTGCCCTTCAGCTGTATCCTATTTTGCACCTTCTACTCACTCAGTGCTTTTTGCTACATTCATTAGATCACACACTACCAATGCATCATCTAAAGTTCTCAGCTTTGTACTCTTATACCTTGGTGACCCTGCTCGTTGATTTACGTTAGCACTCGTCTCTTCCCCCACTATGCACCTCCATCACTAGCTGACAGTATTTGTGTACTACCAGTTATGGAAGGCAATAACTACAGTGTGGTGATCAATTAAACGGGGCCATTTGTGGTTAGCAACTGTCCTGCAGTAATACCATTAAAACATTTTAAAAGGCAAAGTTGTAATGAATTTACGATGTATACTATTAAAGATTACTAAATGCAGGAAATCCCTCTATCAGTTGCTCTTCGGCAAAACCTGTTCAGAAGCTCTTGTCTGAATGTATCTTTGGTACATGTGTCATTGTTAAGTCATTTTAGTAGCGTCCACAACCTGATATCTCCACAATCAACCACTGGATGGCTTTACAACCCATTACTTCTATGCAACTGATTGTAGGTCACCCCATTTTCTCTCAAATCTAGTGTAAGAAAAAGTAACCACATTCATACATTTGGGAAACAGGTTGTTGTTTCTTCCGGTTATTCTGCAACCATCCAGATTTCACTCAAAATTTGAGTGACTTTTTCCCCATACAGGTATGTCCTCCTGCGTGCTTGTCATTACCAGTGAACAGAAGTTTCCCACCTCGTTCCCCATTCTTGCCCCTTCCAGCCCTGACAAGCGTACCTTTCAACCCCCTCTCCAACCTCTCACTTAAATGCTTTCTTGTTTTCCATGCCTCCCTGTCTAAGCTGCTCTTCCCTCCCTCTGCCATATTTCTTTCACTTATCTTTCTAATTTTCTCATCTTTCCCTGAAATTCACCTACGTCTCTTCTTCTCTCACCCTTCCCCTCACCAACATCCCCTCATATCTGAAGACAATTCAGAGCTGTATGTTTTCTGAATTACCAATGGTTCAAAGGGACAAAGGTTTTTGGGTTTAATTCAGCTTGCCCGCACAATGCTGTTTCTGTTTAATTGGATTTTGGGGCTGAACAAGCTAAACATACACGCATATCCTAAACAAATATTTGTCAATGCATGAGTTGCCAAGTCTAAATTGTCTAATGAGTTGCCATGTCTTAATCATTGTGTTAATCTAGCGTCGTCGACAAGTGATAGAGGAATCTCAGAGACTGAGTGAGATGCTCAATAGGTAAGTCTGGGTACTATAACAAAAATATTAGGAGACAATTCAAAACTGTATTGTTTTAATGCTTGTTGAATGTGGGAAGCCTTGATGTCATGAGCTAGGGCTCTGATTTTCCACTCCAATATTTAACTGGATCAATTTAAAAAGAATTTTCAATTATAAAAGCTGCAATGCCTGGAAAACAATCCGAACAATTGGAAATACACAATTTAGTGGAAAAGACAAGATTTGGTGGGAATCTTGCGAATTGTGCAGCATTCTGTATTGAGATTTGCATCTGAACTTGACTGAAGAGAGCAGGAAGGTTAGAGGAAATCCAAATCAGGTTTAATATCACTGACATATATTGTGAAATTTGTTGTTTTGAGGCAACAATGTAGTACAATACATAAAAATGCTATAAATTACAGTAAGAAATATATTAAAAAATACATTAAATAGGTGATGCCAAAAGAGACCAAAATTAGTGAGGTAGTATTCGTGGGTTGGTTCATTGTCTTTCAGAAATCTGATGGCAGAGGGGAAGAAGCTGTTCCTGAAAAGTTGAGTGTGTGTCTTCAGGCTCCTGTACCTCCTCTCTGGTGGTAATAATAAGAGAGCATGTACTAGGTTATGGGAATCTATAATTATGGAGGCTGCCTTTTTGAGGTATTGCCTTTTGAAGATATCCTCTGTACTTGGGAGGCTAGTGCCCATGTGGGAGCTGGCTGAGTGCAATTCTCTGCAGTTTTTTCTGATCTTGTGCCTCTCCATGTCAGATGGTGATTTAACCAGTTAGGATGCTCTCCACAGTACATCTATAGAAATTTGCTAGTGTCTTTGATGATGTATTAACTCTCCTTAAACTCCTTATGAAATATAGCTGCTGACATGCCTTCTTTGCATTTGCATCAATACATTGGGCCCAGGACAGATCTTTAGAGATGTTAACACTCAGGAACTTAAAACTGCTCACCCCTTCCACTGCTGATTCCTCAATGTGTGTTCCTCTGACTTCCCTTCCCTAAAGTCCACAATCAGTTCCTTGGTCTTACTGACGTTGAGTGCAAGGTTTTTTTGTGGTGTCAGCCCTCAACCAGCCAATCTAACTCAAAGATCAAAGTAAATTTGTTATCAAAGTACGTATGTGTGATTATTGCCACCCTGAAATTCATTTTCTTGAGGGCATTCACAGGAAACACAAAGAAATTCAATAGAATCAATGTAAATACGCACGCAACAAGAAGGACAAACAACTAATGTGCAAATACAAAAACAAAATAATAATAAATAAGTAAGCAATAAATATCGACAATATAAGATGAGTCTTTGAAAGTGAGTCCATAAGTTGTGGGTACAGTTTATTGTTGGAACAATTTTGGGTGTGTTTAATTATCCCCTCTGGTTCAAGAGCATGATCGTTGAGAGGTAATAACTGTTCCTCAGCTTGGTGCTGGTCCAGAAGTTCTTGTACTTCCTTCTTGATGGCAGCTGTGAGAAGAGAGCACGTCCTGGTTGGTGGTGATCCTTGACGATGGATGCTGCTTTCCTGCGACAGCACTCCTTGTAGATGTGCTTGACGGTGTGGAAGGCTTTACCCATTATGAACTGGGTTATATCTGCTACATTTTATAGGCTTTTCTTTTCAAGGTCATTGGTGTTTCCATACCAGCCCATGATGCAAACTGTCAGTATATTCTCCATCACACATCTATAGAAGTTTGTCAAGGTTCCAGATGATATGCCAAATCTTCATAAACTTCTATGAAGCAGAGGTGCTGCCATGCTTTCTTTGTAATGGCACTTAAGTGCTAGACCTAAGGCTCATCCTCTGAAATCATAATACTGAAGAATTTAAAGTTGCTGACCCTGTCCACCTCTGATCCCCAGTGAGAACTGGCTCATGGAACTTGGGTTTCCTCCTCCTGTAGTCAATAATAAGCTCCTTGGTTTTTGCTGATATTGAGTGAAAGGTTGTTGTAGCAGTATTTACCCAGATTTTCAATTTCCCTCCTAAGTGCTGTATATGCTGGTCCTGTATGCCTGCTCATCACCATGTGAGATTCTGCCAACAATTGTCATCAGCAAATTTATAGATGGTGTTTGAGTCGTCGTGTCTAGCCTCCCAGACATGGGTCTAGAGAGAGTAGAACAGAGGGCTATGCACACATTATTGAGGTACACCAGTGTCAATTGTCATCGAGAAGATGTCTTTTCCAGTTCTCACTGATTGTGGTCTCCTGGTGAAGATGTTAAAGGATCCAGTTGCAGAAGGAAGTATAGGGGCCCCAGTTTTGAATCTAGTCGACTGGTACTGAGGGGATGATGGTGCTGAATGTGAAGTTGTGATCAATAAACAGCAGCCTGACGTAGGTGTTGTCCAGGTGGTTCAAGGTCAATTGGAGAGCCAGTGAGACTGTATCTGTTGTAGACTTATTGAGACAGTAGGCAAATTGTAGTGGGCCCAGCTCCTTGCTTAGGCAGGAGTTAATTCTGGATATGACCAACCTCTCTGAAAGCACTTTATCCAAAATGCAACAATGCTTCATTCTTTTCAGATTGACTGTCTCGTTGATTACATTTGAACAACTTTGGGGCAATCATAGTACTTGTTATGAAAGATTACTCAAGCTGTTTCATTCCATTCTACCTCCTTTGAGTTAAAGTGGTCCTTAATTCAAGTCCCTTCCTATGTTAAATCTTTAACAAGTAATTGCAGAATTTCATGTGATTATTTTAATAAAGTATAACATTGGCGCGTGGCCTAGTGGGCAAGGCATCAGACTAGTAACCTGAAGGTCACTGGTTCGAGCCTCAGCTGAGGCAGTGTGTTTGTGTCCTTGAGCAAGGCACTTAACAACACATTGCTCTGCGACGTCACCGGTGCCAAGCTGCATGGGTCTTAGTGCCCTTCCCTTGGACAACATCGGTGGCGTGGAGAGGGGAAGGCCTGCAGCTTGGGCAACTGCCGGTCTCCCATGCAACCCTGCCCAGGCCTGCGCCCTGGAAACTCCAGGCGCAGATCCATGGTCTCTTGAGACCGACGGATACCACCACAAGAACATTCACCAGTTTGTGTCTTTTATCCCTCACCTAATTTACTTTGAATATTGTTTTTGATGTACTGTTCATATGTACTGTAAGCACGCAAATTGGAGAAAACTAGGGAACTAGAACGCAGTAGTGATGATGAGTGTGCTAGAATCCATTGCTAAAGTGCAATTGCTTCGTGAAAACAACACAGATCTGTATGTTTGCTCATCTTTCAAAGAGAGACTGCTTGATTGGCCAATAAAATTCAACTCTGATTTTTGGCCTGTAGGTCAAATGTACAATAGGTCAAATGAATATCCATAAAACAGATTAAAATCAAATCTGTTGCAGGCCATGTGTAAGATTGCACATTAAATGGTTTGTTTTCCCTCTCCTGCACCCTCTCCTACACCCTCTCCCCCCTGTTGTTTTGATGTTTTGTTTTATTCTTAAAGCCAGATGGACCAGGAGTTTGATGTGGCTGATGAAGAGGAAGAAACGGCAACAGATGAAGGAGAAGCGGTTGATGAATTCAATTCCAGCGCCCTGTGGGTAGATAAATTCACTCCTAAACAATACACGGAACTGCTCAGTGATGATGTGAGTACCGTTGCTGCATTGTGTTAGCAGATCTTGCTGAACTGTAAAATGATGGTAATTGAGCATTCATTGTACTTTTTGCCTTTTTAAGAGTATGTAAAGATAGTGGGGATAAGGCATATATGTCAAACTCAAGGCCCGCGGGCCAAATCCAGCCCGCGGTGGAATTATCTTTGGCTCGCGAGATAATATCTAATTACTATTAAAGCTGGCCCCAGTAATCGAAGCGCCTATGGCGTATGATATTGCTAATGCTGAATTTATTCAGGTACCAGGTTTTCAGGGTTTTTAGTGTTTATTCGGCAGTCTTGCTCGGCAGTCTTCTTCATAAGAGACGGAATTTGTAAAGTGAAACACTTTGTAGTTATAGCAGAGACTGAGACACATGAGAGCAGGCTGAAAAAACGGAGGCAACGAAAGCTGCGTTCGCACACGTCCGACTGATCCGGCCCGCATGAAGCTGCATTTTGCTCAATCCAGCCCGTGACCTAAAATGAGTTTGACACCCCTGGGGTAAGGGGAGAAGTGGATTTTAAATCAGTGTGGAAACTTTAGTAGACTGTCTGGAAGTTGGGACTGTTTGAACTGAGATAGGTGGGATTTGTTGCCTGTGACTACTATTTGTTGACTGTGAGTTATGGTACAGGCCTGATTTGCTGAAAAGCTGCTAAATGTTGGTATCATTCTATAAAACTAGGATGCGGGGAGGAGGTCTTCCATTTAAATTAACGCAGATGGATATTTTCCACCTATTTTGAATGAATTAGCTGTGACACCCTGTGCCTTGGTACTGTGTAGAGCTGTCATTCTAGAATGCAGTTTCAAGTCTTGAGAATCCATGAATTCGTACCCTTTAAGAGTAAGAGTGCCATTTGCAAAACTTTAGTTGGCTATTTACGTAGTTGAATATAGTTAAAGTATCCTTTACCAGTACTTGCTACTTCAGCTTAAGTCTTGTTGTTGTTCCTTTCCTCGCCTTGGCGCATCAGGTAGCAACCTTGCCTCTTCTTTAGCATTTGTCTGTTTTTTTACGAGGCTGAGTTGCTAGCTGGATGATCAACCCAGCATGGATTGAAAGTGTGCAGAGAGCCAGCCAAATTGAACCCCTGTACCACTCACCTCGAAGTCTGGTGTGGATGCCACTACACCATTGATCGCTAAGTTTAAATCTAACTCCAACTTTTCTCCAGCTTCTAAAGGCCTTGTGTCATTGCAGTACACCAATCGCTGCCTCCTGAAGTGGTTGAAACTGTGGGACACTGTAGTCTTTGGCCGAGAAAAGACTGTGAAGAAAAGCAAACAGGTGGTAGGAAAGCATTCATCTTTGAAACAGTCACACCAACAACAACAGCAGCAGAATAAATGGAAGAGCAAGGCACAGATTACTGAGGAGATCCTGGATGCTGAACTAGATGCACATAACAGACCAAAGTACAAGGTAACCAGACACTGAGTACCAAACCATTTTTCTTTACCAAGACATGTCTTGACATTCCTGTAAAATAAATATGAACATTTAAAGAGATTTGTGCATTCTGTTGGGTTAGTTTGTAACCTAAAAAATAATAAGTAGGGAAAAGTAGCTTCACTTTTGAGTGATGGCCTCAATTTGTGAAAGGTGCTTAAGTATAAATCCTTCCTTTTTTTTCCATGCATACCTTATTTGAGCAAGTGCAGCTTGGAGCCCAGACATTTAGACAAGATGTTAAACTACCATGACTGCCCTTTCAGTACTATTCACAGAAGGGCAATTTTTTTTCTCCAGTGTCTTCACCAGTACTTTATGTTCAGTCTTTTAAATAAAAGTCAGAAAAAGTAAACTTTTTTCTCCTTTCATTTCTCTGCCTTTAGGTGGCGCTGTTGAGTGGACCTCCAGGTCTTGGGAAAACAACATTGGCTCATGTCATTGCAAGGCATGCTGGATACAATGCAGTGGAGATAAATGCAAGGGGAGTGAGGGATATAACACTATTCTGTAAAGCTAAAATCACTGTAAAGCTCTAGTAAAACTGATTACAATATCTATTGAAGTCCTGTTTGCAAATAAGGCTAGTGATTTCCTCAGCTACTCATGCCAATCTGCTTGTCTCAGTCATGATGTATAGTTAGTTCTTTCCCCATACACTGTAAACAAATTCCTTACCAAGACCTGCTTTTGTGTAATAGCAAAGAAACATGTTTGTTCTCTGCCAGCTAACTGCAGTGGCTTAGTGTGTATACCTGTTGGCTCCTGAGTCAGATGGTCATGGGTTCAAGGCTAAACCAAGACTGCCCGTTAATTGGATTGCAATGTCAGTGCAGTACTAAAGTTTCTCTTCCTGAAGCACCATCTTTAAGATTCATTGTTAAATTAAGACCCCCTGTATTCATCTTGGATTGATGAAAATGATCCTGTGGGATTATGGGAGGGTGAGCAGGAAATATTAAGTGGAGGGCAGCAGTGCCAGTGGACCTTGTGCCCAGGGGAGAGGAGAAGAACAGGGTGTGTATTATAAATTGGTAAGCAGAGTTATTTACGTCGTCATAGAATAATACTCTTTAACTCTTATACAGTGATGACCGTAGTCCAGAAATATTGAAAACCAGGATCGAAGCTGCCACCCAAATGAAATCTGTGCTTGGAGCCAACGAGAAGCCAAACTGTCTGATCATTGATGAAATCGATGGTGCTCCCACTGTAAGTCAATGTTCTATGATGGTTAAGTGTAGCTGGAACAGTTTTGAGCTATCTGCATTGAATGCCACAGAGATAATAAAAATATATTATATTTAAAATCTCCATTGATAGTCCCAGCAAAGATGATTAGAGTACTTTCTATTGATCTCTAAACAATTTGTCTTGGTAAGCATGGACTAGTATGTTTTTTTAACCAGGACCGTTTCAACATCTGAGTGCATGATCATTGTTGACTCACAGCTTAACAGACCATACCTGCAAGGACTGTCACCCAAAATAGTTGAGCTTTGCTGCATTATTCATTTCTGTTTGTGTACTTCACGAAAAGAATTTTACCGGTCTAATAAGACTGCAGAAGGCTGCCAACAGTCCTGTTTTGAAATGGAATTTTCTTATTGTATCTTCTAATCTAGTTACTTAAGAAAACATGTTCAAAATCTAAAGAATTTGGAATATGCAAAGAAGCAACTAACTTTTGTTTGGCAATGAGTGATTAATGAGTATATTAGACAAATCAACAATAAAGAAATAAAAATAAAAAGAACAGGTGTCCCAGTCAGAGTTTGAAAGCCTCGCAAACTGCTCATAGTGAGACAGTGCCAGAGGCAAGCAAAAGGCTTTTTAATCAATTCTTTCAAATGTAAATGATGAACTACAACTCTTCCAAAAATTCTGCTTGTTCTTTATCACCTCACATTCTGTTCTTTTTCACTTCAAAGCTACAAATGAGGAACAGAAAGCCAATTTACATGGATGTATAAATAACTTGATAGTTCCAGCAGTTACTTCTGAAAAACAGAGCAACTAAAGGCAAACCAAATCAGGAATGACATGCTGATTTGAAGAGAAAAGTGTAAAATTTGAAGCAAAAGTTGCTCTGTGTTAAATTATTTCTGCTTCAAAATAGTTATGCATATTTTAAAAGTTAAGTAGATGACTCCATCCCTTCCATAATTACTTTATGCTTGCTAATTTAAATTGATTTGACCTTAATTTGAAAATTAATTTCAAGGTAGATCCCTCTAATCTTCCATGTAGGCTGTGGGAATCAAATAACATCTGGCTATAGAAATGACGCAACAGTTGAACTGCATCTGTAAAGGGGGAAGGGGTTGGTGATTAGGAACTATTGATGTTTCAAAACCTTGCACTATGATGGAAAGTGGAGAGGTAGGACAGACAATGTAAAGATGGCAGGTGGTATGGTGAGATGGGCTAGAGGTGATTGATGGACTGAGGAGAGTTGAAGGATGGCACACACAGAACAAGCAAGGGAGGGGAAGGGTAATATCGAGAGAGCTGATGGATGGAGTAAAAAGACATGAAAAGGAGAGACAGGCTGTGAGTGCTGGAATATGATGAGGGAGGATAATGCACACAATTGTGGGAAAGGTGAATGGCAAATGGGACTATAGCCAGATGGGGGAAGGGGGAAGCTTGTGGGTGAACTGTGTGTATAGTGGGTGGATTGTACCAGGAAGAGAGGATGATCAAGCTGGGTGATGGTAGCTGGTGGTGTGGAGGTAGGAAACTGGACATAATGGGACTACTGGAAGAGGATGGAAAGAAGAGAGAAACACGGTGGAGGAAGGTGGCAAACTCACTGGGTTACCTAAATTTGAAAATCTCAGCATTCATGCTGTTGGGTTGTACACTATGCCCAGGGAGAATATGAGGTGTTGTTCCTTTAGTTTGTTTAGAGCATTACCTTGGCAGTGGAGAAGGCTGAGGAAGAGTAGGTTGGTGTGAAAACAGGAAGAGGGATTGCAAAAATCAGATCAAAAAGGATAGAACTGAAAACTTGCCGTTCAGAAATGGCCACTTCTCTTACTGTTCCATCACTGGCACCTTCCTGTTCACAAAATAAAAGACAATCCAATCCAAATTGTCAATGCTTAATCAGTTTATCCAGCATACATAGTAATTCCAGCCATCATTGTCTGATCTATTAAATAGCATATTCATTTGTAATTTGCTCAATGATTCCCAAATTGAATTTCTCCCTTTGGCTCCAGGCCATGGACCAAAGCCCTGAATTCAAAATGTGAAGTGAGAGTGTTTATTCTTGACATCAAGGTACTGGTGGCCCCTGTTTTTTGAACGTTCACTTTACGACAGCTCGCTGTTACAAAATATATTACCTATATTAGTACCTGTTTTCGCTAACCAAAGAGGATTTTCGCTTTTACGAAAAAAAAGACGCCTGCTTTATACGTGTGTTTACCCCGAGAAAGACTACCGTGACCATGAAGCCTTGTGCGGGCAGTTGTGCGCGCATGCGTGTATGTGCGTAGGCGTGTACATGCCGTTTTTTTCCTCTCCAAATCGACTTTGGCTTGCTGTCTTCCTGATTTTGATAAGTGAAACTACACCGTACATACAATATTTCTATTTTATATAGGCTGTATATTTATCATAGCATTACTGCTTTCATTATATGTTTGTGTTATTTTAGGTTTTATGTGTTATTTGGTTTGATTTGGTAGGTTTTTTTTGGGTCTGGGAACACTCAAAAATTTTTCCCATATAAATGAATGGTAATTGCTTCTTCGCTTTACGATAATTTGGCTTACAAACAGTTTCATAGGAATGCTTCACCTTCGGATAGCGGGGAAACCCTGTGATGAAATTGATTGAGTACTAAAGCCCTTTTAACACTGAAGGTTTAAAAGGAAGGCACCTGAGCTGAAGTCCTACCTTACAGTAACAGTTAATGTTTCAGATTGAAAACCTAATGAAAGGGCTTTAACCTGAAATATTAACTCTCTTTTCCAAAAATATGACCTACTTGGGGGCTTTTCTAGCATTTTCTGTTTATTATTTCAGATTTCCTGCATCTGCATTTTTTAACTTTGTATTTTAAGTATTCAGCTATGGGAATTTCTTCTGTCATGAGCTCAGAAGTAGAAATGTTCACATGATTCCCAAATGTTCAGTTCCGTTCACAACTGTTGAAAATCAAGCAGTCCATGTTCCCGTGCAGCAAAACCAATGCAATATTTGGTTTTGCCCTTCTAAGTGGCAAGCGATATTTATGCCAAATAATAACTGTCTCACAAGAGAGAGAATCTTGCCGACCCTTGTCATTCAGTGGTTTTACCAGAAGGACATAATATAAGAGTACTGTAGTATAAATCTACTTTGACCCCAAAGGCCTGCTCCACCCGTCAATATGATTATTGCTATCAGCTCCAAGCCTCATCTGCTTGTTCCCCAAACACTCATTTTCTGATCTTAGAAAAAAATGCACCTACTTCATCTTTAAATGCCCCAGGACCCTCCAGGGGAGTAAATTCCAGGGATATTACCACCTTGTATAAAATATTCCCACAAACCTTGATTTTAAATCGCTGTTTTCTAATATTGTAACTGTCCCTTCATATGAGATTCATCCATTAGCAGAAGCATCTGGACATCTACCTGCTACGTTTTAACTGCAAAACACAAAACTAGTTGCAAGAAAAACACTGAGCCGAGATAACTTGCTCTTAGTTTTACTTTTAGTGAGACACACACACATATGACATGGTAGAATCATGATGCATGCAATTCAAGTGTTTTAAATGAATAAACAAACAAGAATGCTGCATCAAGCAATATATTTATAATATTATTCAAATATTGCTGCAAGTATTAAATACATAACACTCCTCCCATAACATAGTCAATTTTAATTGTCCCATTCAGGCCTAAAGATTTAATCATTGTGGAGGCTTTCTTACTCTTGTGGGATAACGTCTTTCCTGACAAGGGAGGTCACTCTCTTGGCAGGTGAAACTTGTGAATGCAAAAACAATCTCAGGTTCTGGGGTCTCTTCCATGGTGGTTGTAGGAATCGACTCTGAGACTGCAGCAAGTGGTTCTGACAGCTCTGGACACCTTCCATTTCCCTTTCTCAGTTTTTCTCTCTGGATCTACATTGATCCATGCTTCTCTCCCAGTCCTGGCTTCTTTCTCTCTCTTTATCCTGTTCTTGATCCTTTTCTCAGTTCAGTTCCCTTTCCTTATCCTTGGTTCTCTTGTGATCCCTCTCACGGTCTCACTCAGGGTCCAGATCCCGTGCATGCTCTTGTTTCCGCTGTTTCTCACGTACCTTCTGTTTCATGCCTTTCTCTTTCTCACTCACGTTTTTTCTACCTCTTCTCTCCTTTTCAACTACTTGTATTTATTTTTCATGCCTTCTTATTTCATCTAGTTTTTTCGGAGTATCTCTGAATTTGTGAATTTCTCGAGAAATTAGGTCTCGTTCATCCATTTCCATAGCTCTTATACCATCCTCTTTTCCTTTTCTTCTTTCTAGGAAATGCGTTTTGATCTTGGGAAGCTGCATTTAGTTCACTGGAGTATTCTTTTATTAATCCTTCTATTGCTCCCTTTACAATCTGATCTCTCCTCTTAGTTTCCTCATCCACAACATCATCAGACGAATCCCCTGTTTTCATATCTCCATGAACTCATTTCTGTTTGGCCTTCCATTCATCCCAGCTGAGCTTTGATCTTCGTATCTATTTTTACAGGCAGCTGTTTTTCTCCCACGAAGTTCATGCAATAATCTTAATGCATGAAAAGTAGATTCTGGTTCTTTATACTCACAAAAGTCAAATACTTGCAACTTTCCATAACCTGAACTCTCTTCCAGCTTAAGACCAAGCCACATTTCACAAATAACTGCCTGATTATCATATAAGAAGCTTTCTCAGATACAGTGACTACAAAAACAGTTGTTGTCAGACCACTGCTTTTGTTACTTTCACAATCCCTCTGAACAGCATGGTCCTTCCTTGGTCCAATATTCTTTCCAACCAGAGGCAGAGAGGTTGGCAGCAACATCAGTTTGCCCTCTGTTGGGCAACGGTTCATGGTGTTCAGCATAATCCAATACCTTTCTTAATTTGCTTTCAGTTGACTATATTGCAGGGGAGTATGGCATGCAAGTGGTGGATGGATCTCTAAGTTGTAGCTGTCTCAGCCAGTCACGGCCCCACAATGCTGGTCCTCCTGTTTTCACCGCATACAAGCCCCAGTGTGGTTTGTTGTATTTCACTGTTACAATGTTATTCCCACAGGAGTTATGTTTTCTCTGGTATAATTTCATAGTTGGGTATCTACGGGCCTTAGTTCAGTATCTTTGAAATGGCATTCAAACTCATTTTGTGGAATAACTGAAATAACCGAGCCAGTAGCCAATTCCATTTTAATTAATTTGCCGTTCACATCCAGTGTAAGCCATATTGCTTGTCTGTTGTTAGGTTTCACATTGTAAATCTCAAAGCTATGCAATCCTCCATCACTCTTATCATTATCAGATATTTCATTAGTGCTTTTTTTTTAAGCTAAATCTTGTCTTTTTTTTAATCTTTTTCTCTACCCTGCGCAGTCCATTTATTTTTGTTTGTCACAAGATGCCCTTTGTATGTGTCCTACTTTGTGGCATTTTCTGCAAATTTCACCTTTAAATCCGCATTGATCTGATGAATGTGAGCCCCTGCCACAAAGGTAACACAATTTATTTGGTCATTCGGTTTCTGTTCAGATGTTGCAATTTTGCTCACGCTCACTTCCATTCCTGACTGCAACAAAATTGTGCAACAAAAGGTGTTATGCATTCTGGGACCACGAGAGGTAGTGCGAGATATGCACTCTCCGGAATTGGAAACTGCTTGCAGTTTTCGCTGCTGTGCTGCCGGTGTTAAGAGGAGTGTGAGTGGTGCTACAGTGACCAATTAACCTGCTAACTGGCCTGTTTTTGGACTGTGGGAGGAAACCAGAAACGAGGAAGAAGACCACCTGCTCATGGGAGAACGTGAAGACTCTGTACAGATCGTACCAGAAGTGAACTCCAGAAAGCCCTGTGCTGTAATAGTGTCTTGCTAACCTCGACAATACCGTGGTGCCCTAACATACAGTCCATACATGTGAACAGATGCTTGGAAGGTTGGCAGCATAGATTTGCCAGCTGGTGTGGAGTTCCAGGTATTTTCTGCTGCCTTAGAACTCCATTTGTAGCGGCAATTCTGACTTGTAAGCCGTTCAGGTTGCAAATAGTTCACAAGAACAGAACTCTGCTGTAACCTGGGGAGATCCTGTGTGTGTTGCTAACCCACCAGCACTGTTGGGTCTAATTGCTTCCTCGGTACATTAAATTAACAGCACCACTAGCACCATTCATGTCCTGTGAACTTATGCATGTAAATGTATTTTTCAATGCTTTTGTTGATTGAGAGACGTTTGAAGGTACTGTATCACCACTTATCCTGTTGCTGCCCTGAGAAGTGTTGAGCCAAACAACATGCAATCTCCAAATGTTCCAGGTCTCCTGGCTGGAAAGTTTGGAGCTGATTTCAAGTTGATTCTTTGTTTTTCTTTCTTTGACAGGCTGCAATAAACACACTCCTGAATCTTGTTAACCGCAAGGATGGGAAGGAAGCTGAGGCACCAGGAATTGCTGGAAAGAAGAAGAAAAAGGAGGGAGGAATTTTACGAAGGCCAATCATCTGTATCTGCAATGACCAGTTAGTATATTTGTTTGTGACAAGACTCTGCAAGTTGCTTTCTGATGTTACAATGTGCAAGGTTTGCGCTTCAAACCATTTAGAATGGTAACCTTATCTGCAAATTCAAAATCACGTTTTGAAAATAGGATGAGCGGAGATGTTCCAGATCACTGTAGGACCTGCATGTGTGTGTGATTGTAGTGCAGAGAGGGTGTGTATTGTAATCATAGTATGAGGTGGTGAAGTTGCCAGGGATGTTTATAACCAATGTATGGAGTGAGAAGTGATGTGAGAATGTGCGTGGATTTGATCAGTGGGCAAGCTACTGCAGCGTTGTTGTATGGCTGTTCACCAGTTTGTTACAGCCTATAAATCATCTAACGTATCCATCATTAAAAGAGCTGAGCTTTGAGGGTGTGAATGCATTACTTTGTGTGGGACTTCTCCAGAAGGCCTAGACTTTGATTCCCTATTGAGTTTTCAGCAGAAGTTACTGAGAAAGTAGTATGATAGAAGCATTTTTGCCCTGGGGATGTTCTGGGCCAAATAAAGAGGATACTGGCTTGCCCTCACTGGTCATAATATGAGTGATGTAGATGCCTGTTTAATCTGCCCCTGAGCATTGGCACAAAAGTCGCCGCCTTCAGTGGAGTTACTTACCCCAGAATACCATAGATTGAGCTGTGATTTAAGACAGATTTCACATGAGACAAAAGATTTTGCAAGCAAGTCTCATTCCTGGGACTTGAACAGCAAATCTAGGCCAATACTTCAGTGAGTATTGAGAGCCACCCCATTGCTGGTGCAAGCCTGTTTTTCAGATCTTGAAGGGATATTCTAAATACTTAAAAGATATAAAAGATTCAATGGTACTGATTGAAAGAAAATGTGGTGCTCTTTCCAGTCCAATAGTCATTCATCAGATCAGAGCAACAATGCATATTGTCTGGTTATGTTGTCATGGGAGCTCATTTAATGCCAATTCTGCTGCCTTTCCTTTGTAGCAGCAGAGACTATTCCTTCATCTATAATGTGGTCTGGGACTTCCTACTGTTACAAAGAGCAAATGCAAGTGTTCCCTGTTTTGTGTAGAAGAATGCAGCATGGTTTATTATAACATTTTTCTCTTTTTTTATATATAGTGCCTTCGTGCACTCAAGTGGACAATTACATTAATCACTCTGACCTGACTTGCTTTCCTGACAGGTATGTGCCATCTCTCAGACAGCTGAGGCAGCAAGCTTTCACATTAGTCTTTCCTCCAACTCTTCCCTCCAGGCTCGTTCAAAGGCTGCATGAGGTAAAAAAAAACAAAATTGCCAGGGCAATTGAGAAAACTAGCTCGCAGTAATCATAGTGTTTGCTTAAAGTGGGCATTTAAGGATAAATAAAGAATATGGACGTGGGTTAAGCTTTAGGACAACTATTGTTGTGTGTTTCTGTTGTTTGATGGTGAGAGAGCTTTAATATTATTTTGATAAATAATGTTTAGCAAGATAAATTGTAATTTGTTGACACATCTGCCATTGTTTGGTTTAGAATAAAGAGAGGGCAAATCTGGGTCACATAAGCTGAAGTTTTGATGCACAGATGTGGGTCAGAAAACTCCCATTAACGGAGAGCAGCAATCAATGGTATTTGCGGGATGGCAGTCAAAGGTGACTAATATGGATACCTCAACAAATTTAACATCAGGTCGTTTTTCTTTAATGTTCCTTTCCAAGGCCAGGGATATCTCTGATCACGTCCACAATATTTTGGAGAGGGTAGGGAAGCAGCCAGATGTCTTGGTACATATTGGTACCAATGTCACAGGAAGGAAAAGCAAAGAGGTCCTGAAAAGAAAATTTAGAGAGCTAGGTAGAAAGCTGAGAAGCAGGACCCACCCCCGGGCAGTAATTTCTGGATTGCTGCCTGTGCCACGTGGCACTGAGGATAGAACAGGATGATTTGGAAGATAAATGCGTGGCTGAGAAGCTGGTGCAGGGGGCAGAGCTTCAGGTTCTTGGATCATTGGGATCTCTTCTGGAGGGGGTATGACCTGTGTAATAGTGATGGGTTGCACCTGAACCCAAGGGGGACCAATATTCTCGTGGGCAGGTTTGGTAGAGCTGTTTGGGGAGGGTTTAAACTAATTTGGTGGGGGGGAGGAGGAACCAAAGTGAAGGGACTCAGGATAGGACAGATGATAAAAAGAAGTAAAGATAGCATGCAGTCAGATTGTCAGGAAGGGCAGGCAAGTGATGGGGCTTAGTTGCAGCCAGCAGGCTGAGTATCAAATCATAAGGGGTGCAGAGTCAGAAAGGATAGCAAATACAGTACTCAAGGTGTTGTATCTAAATGCATGTAGTATAAGAAATAAGGTGGATGATCTCGTTGCACTATTACAGATTGCCAGGTATGATGTATCACCGAATCATGGCTGAAGGATGGTTGTAGTTGGGAGCTGAGTATCCAAGGTTACACGTTATGTCAAAGGGATAGGAAGGTAGGCAGAAGAGGTGGTGTGGCTCTGCTGGTAAAGAATGGCATCAAATCAGTAGAAAGATGTGACATAGCATCGGAAGATGTTGAATTCTTGTAGGCTGAGTTAAGAAACTGCAAGGGTAAAAGGACATTGATGACAGTTATATACAGACCTCCCAACAGTGGCTGGGAGATGGGCCACAGATTACAACAGGAAGTAGAAAAGGTGAGTCAAAAGGGCAATGTTATGGTAGTCATGGGAGATCTTAACATGCAGGTTGATTGGGAAAATCAGGTTGGTAATGGATCTCAAGAGAGTGAGTTTGTTGAATGCCTAAGAGATGGCTTTTTAGAGCAGTTTGTCATTGAGCTTACTAGGGGATCAACCATACTAGATTGAGTATTATACAATGAACCAGAGGCAATTAGGGAGCTTAAGATAAAAGAACCCTTAGGAACCAGTAATCACAATATGATTGAGTTCAACTTGAAATTTGACAGGGTGAAAGTAAAGTCTGACATAGCAGTATTTCAGTAAAGGAAATTACAGTGGTATGAGAGAGGAGTTGGCCAAAGTAAATCGGAAGGAGCTGCTGGCAGGGATGTCAGCAGAGCAGAAATGGTGTGCATTTCTGGGAAAAATGAGGAAGGTGCAGGATATATGTATCTCAAAAATGAAGAAATACTCAAATGGTAAAATAGTACAACTATGCCTGACAAGGGAAGTCAAAGCTATTGTAAAAGCAAAAGAGAGGGCATACAACAAAGCAAAAATTAGTGGGAAGATAGAGGATCAGGAAGTTTTTAAAAGCCTGCAGAGAGCAACTAAAAAAATCATTAGAAGGGAAAAAAGGAAATATGAAAGCAAGTTAGCAAATAATATCAATGGGGATGGTAAGAGTTTTTTAAAGTATGTTGAAAATAAAAGAGAAATGAGAATGGATATAGGACCGCTAGAAAATGAGGCAGGAGAGATGATAATGGGGGACAAGGAGATGGCCGATGAATTAAATGAGTATTTTGCATCAGTCTTCACTATGGAAGACACTAGCAATATGCCTGATGTGGTAGTGTGTGAAGGAAGAGAAGTGGGTGCAGTTACTGTTACAAGAGAGAAGGTGCTCAAAAAGCTGAAAGACATAAAGGTACATAAGTCACCCAGATCAGATGAACTACACCCTAGGGTTCTGAAAAAGGTAGCATTAGAGATTGTGGTGGCATTAGAAATGATCTTTCAAAAATCACTGGACTCTGGGATGGTTCCGGAGGATTGGAAAATTGCAAATGTCACTCCACTCTTTAAGAAAGCAGGAAGGCAGCAGAATGGAAATTATAGACCAATTAGCCTGACCTCAGTAGTTGGGAAGATGTTAGAATCAATTGTTAAGGTGACACAGGACAAGATAGTACAAAGCCAGCATGGTTTCCTTCAGGGAAAATCCTGCCTGACGAACCTGTGGAGATTATAAGAGTATGCAGTGGATGTATATTTTGATTTTCAGAAGGCCTTTGAGAAGGTGCCACACAGCGGCTGCTTACCAAGTTAAGAGCCCATGATATACAAGAAAGTTACTAACGTGGTTAGAGCATTGGCTGATTGGTAGGAGGAAGCAAGTGGGAATAACAGGATCCTTTTCTGTTGGCTGCCAGTGACTAGTGGTGTTCCACAGGGGTCGGTGTTGGGATCACTTCTTTTTATGCTGTATATAAATGATTTAGATGATGGAAAAGATGGCTTTGTTGCCAAGTTTGCAGATGATACAAAGATTGGTGGAGGGGCAGTTAGTGTTGAGGAAACAGGTAGGCTGCAGAAGGACAGACAGATTAGGAAAATGGACAAGGAAGTGGCAAATGAAATACAATGTTGGAAAATGCACGGTCATGCACTTTGATAGTAGAACTGATGTGCGGACTATTTTCTAAATGGGGAGAAAATCTGAGATGCAAAGGGACTCAGGATTCCTTGTGCAGAACACCCAAAAGGTTAACTTGCAGGTCGAGTTGGTGGTGAGGAAGACAAAAGCAATGTTAGCATTCATTTCAAGAGGTCTAGAATACAAGAGCAAGGAGGTGATGCTGAGGCTTTATAAGGCACAGGTAAGGTCTCACCTTCAGTACTGTGAACAGTTTTGGGCTCCTTATCTAAGAAAAGATGTGCTGGCATTGGAGAAGGTCCAGAGCAGGTTCACAAAGATGATTCCAGGAATGAAAGGGTTATCATAGGGGTACGTTTGATGGCTCTGCGTCTGTACTGGCTGGAATTCAGAAGGATGAAGGGGGATCTCAGTGAAATCTTTCGAGTGTTGAAAGGCCTATACAGAGTAGATTTGGAAAGGATGTTTCCCATGGTGGGAGAGTCTTGAACAAGTGGGACAGCCTCAAGATAGAGGGGCACCCTTTCAAAATAGAGATGCAGAGAAGTTTCTTTAGCCAAAAGGTGGTGAATTTGTGGAATTTGTTGCCACATGCAGCTGTGGAGGCCAGATTGTTGAGTGTATTTAAGGCAGAGATTGGTAGGTTCTTGATTGGACACAGCATCAAAGATTATGGGGAGAAGGCTGGGAACTGGGATTGAGGAGGAGGGAAAAAAGACAGATCAGCCGTGATTGAATGGCAGAACAGACTCAATGGGCCAGATGGCCTAATTATGCTCCTATGTCTTATGATCTTTATCCATATAAGTATTAAGGCTATAGGTGGTAAACAGAGTTTTTAAATGGAGAGGTGGTCAAAAATTATTAGTAATGGAGCTATAATGTTGTGGCAATTACAGAGACTTGGTTGAGAGAGAGAGACAGAAATGGGTGCTTAATGTCCAAGGGTTTCAATGCTTTAGAAAAAGAGACAGAGGTAAAAGGGGGGGACGGAGAGTTGCACTACCAATCACTTTCCACTCACACGTGGGTAGTATCAGGTACTACGAGATAGAATAATTATTTTTATTTTCATAAAATTTCTGATGATTGAGAGCTTGAAGAAATACATATTATGTTTGAAATTTGGATTTACTTTAAGGATAATTGAACTATTTTTTAACTCTCTGATAGATTGCTATTAAAAACAGAATGAAGGCAGACCTGGGAATTCTCATGAGTCTGTGTGACAAAGCTGAAAATGACATACGTTCATGTGTGAACACTTTACAGGTATGGTGCTGAACTGACTGTTTTACAAACATTGCAATTGAAGTTGTTTCACAGGAGTCACACACTGAATTACTGAGCTGTCTGCTTGGATACTTGTATTCTGGTCAAGTGTAGCCTCCATGGACGCTATTAGATTGGACCTGAGTTAGCCATTACCTCCTAATTACTGGAGCAATGTCATCTAACTCAGTAGTATGCTTGGTTCTATTCAATAATATTACGGTAGTTTAAAAACATCAGTCTTCTGATGAATTCTACTTCCCCATGTCTGTATTCAAATGCTTTTGCTTATGAAGGCAAACAGGTGAAAATCTGCCTGTGTCCTAGAACTCAGCTGCAGTTATTACTACTCCTTACTGTTGTCAGTGTTGTTAGTGAGCAAATGCATTGGTGTGTGTGTGTGTGGAAAAACTCAGCTAATCATGCAGCAAAGGTAGGTATTGTGAGGACTGGGTAAGGGTGTCATGCAAAGTTCGTCTTCAGCAGAACGGAAAGTAGGGATAGATGTGTGGAACTAAAGGAATGTCTGTGTTGGGGTGGTCTGGAATGGCTCAATGGCGACAGGTACCGGCACGTTAAGCTTGGCCTGTATTTTGTCCTGTTAACGGTAAAGTTGGTCCATCACGCTAGACCTACACAAGTAGGTTAAGAAAAACAGTGCCAACGTGATATAAAGACACAAGATCCTGGAAAATTTATGCAGTGTTACGAACCCCGTAACTGGGTATCTTACCAGCAAAGATAGGAGTATCCGGTGGAGTCTGGTGATACTATTTTTAACAGTATTTATTAGTAAAAATACACAAAAATAATATCAATGCAAATATACAGATAATATACGTCATCAATACTAAACCTAAAAGTGCGGGTATAATAATAATCAATAAGAAATAAGCTCTATCGTTGTCTAGGGGATAATGAATTGTCCGATGGAAATATAAAGTTCAGTTCAGTTCATGCAGGCTGCAGTAGTTGTTGTTCGTGGTGTTGCAATTGTTGGAGAGAGAGAGAGGGAGAAAGCAGTAACAGCTATTGACTTGCCGACTTTCCTTTTACGAACTTGATCCGTCGATGCGTCGTTGTTGTGGCCATTCACGTATGACCCCTCCGTCCTTTAGCTAGACCGTTCTTCCGTGGCGGACTCATCGCCCAGGCAAGGGTGGACACACACACAAGCCCCCACCGGTCTCGTAGCGTCTCTCCTGGTGCGCCTGAGGGGTGTTTCCCCAGACCCTACTTTTATCCCCACTCACGGGGTCTCAGGTGTCAATCAGGTTGGGATGATACAACCCATCAACCAGACCGCTCTGGTTGCCCCCGAGGGGTTTCAATGAATAGAACAGTACTCAATACACAATTCCTTCTCCAAGAGACAATAGCAGTAATCAGTGGTTCCGTTCCACTTTTGTTAGGAGGAGACATTCCACTTTTGTGTATCCCTGCGTTGTCTCTCTCTCATTAACTGACATGAGCTGTTTATTTGCGATTCTCAAAAAGGGGGGGGGGGGCGACTTTACACCCTTCTACCCATCAGAGTTGCTGCTCATTCATAACACCCCCATCCTTCTAAGAATTTTCACCCAAAAGGGGAAAATTAACTAATACAGAGTCTTACAGAATTTCAGAATCTAACACAATACAAAAGAGTTTTCACTACAGAGTAATACAGTTATACATTCAATTTAGCATCTAAACAGTTAGCGATTACATTGTCACTTCCTTTAATATCTTAATATCTTGTACCTTAATAAATTCCTGTAGCATCAGACTCCAATTTAATAACCACTTATATTTTTATTCCTTTTCTTCAGCAAAACAAAACTAAAGGGTTGTGATCTTAAGTATATAATACAAAATGTGAACCAATATATGTGTGATTATTCTGTAGTACATTACAAAAGTTTATGCAAATACTAATCTTTATTTTACTTTTAAACTTAACAGTCAATCTTCCATGGTGTTGTCTTTATTATTTACATGCTTTGTCGAAATCCCTCAAAACCAGATCCTGTTATTTAAAGTGGCATTTTTTTTTAACCTTCGCCTCTTTTCCACTTAACTCTCACGTGGTTAGCTTGCTCACCAGTGTGGAATAGGCTTTCGCATACTCCTTTCATAGGAGTTATTTTATCAACAATGTTTTCCAAACTTAGCCCATCTTCTGAACTTCCACACAATTCTTTATTTTTAAGCAAGTCGTTAGTTTTATCTTCAGACCCTTCATTCTATTAGTTTTCAGATTAACATCTGCAAGTGACCCCTCTTTGTCCAAACGACATTTCAAATTCTGCCTCTTCACAGCACACCCTTGAATAACATTAGCGAGTGGGGTACCTTTACATTCCAAATCAAACTGTAATTGATTCGCAGGCACCTTGTTAACAAGCCATTGTTCCTTCAGCCTGGTTACTGCTTCTGACACCAATCCAGACTTTAAATTTTCTTTTGTCAATTTAGGAACTACACTTTTCCCTTCTCCTTCAATAATAATATCCACATCACCACCTTTTATCTCCTCACTACTTTTAACACACCTTCTAACACAAACAACTGGGAATTCTCACTTCCCACTAGTACCAAGGTTAACCTTTTCTTCACTGAACCAAGTCCATCTGACCCAAAAGGACTGCATTCCTTTTCAACTAAATCAGATACCTCAGACTTTTCCTGAGTTTCATTACTAGGTTCAGTACCATGTGCATCCACATCTTGAACACACTCAAATGGGACATCTGCCTCTTCCAGGCTTTCAATACCTGTCCCCTTTTCAAATTCTAAGTTCCCCTGATCCTCCCAGTTACTCTCTGGGCAACTCCCTTCCGGAGTTAGCTCAACCCTGCGGGTTAAAACAACCTCATCTGCTAACCCAGCAGACTCCTTCAAGGTAATGGCATCCTTTTCATCTAGGACTGCCCTCATTTCATTATCGGGAACACATTTAAATTCTTCAACTTCTTCAAACAGTTCTGTCAAGCCAGACAGATCATCCATGTCCAACCCTGGACCTTCTAACAGCCTTATCTGTTTCTCATTTTTACTCCGTGCCTCTATAAATTCCCTCCTGGCTAAGGGTAGGTCTACCTCCTCTCCATTACTCTCTTTCACCTCCCTATTCTCCGTTTTACCATCCCCTAACCCCTCTTGGTACAGGGTTGGTAAAAACGTCTCAGCCAAATCGACACTGGACTGATTTAAACTGGTCTCTTTCTCAGCTGACTTTCTCGACATGCTGCGAGTGGTCGCGCATGCGGGATAGATCTTGGAACCTAGGGGCGGGTCCTCAGCCTTCACAGGCTTGCTCGTCAGCTTCCTTGCTGAACACACTTCACCACCTGCTAAATCGTTACCAAGAAGGACATCCACGCCTTCTCTCGGTAATTCTGACCGTACCCCTATTTCAACTGGTCCAGATACCAGATCACAATTTATAATGATCCTATGCAAAGGTACAGCTTCTGTCCCTTTTCCTATGCCTCTCAAAACTACCTCTCCAGTCTCAGGACCAAAATCTAGTACCTTACCGAGAACCAATGACTGCTCAGCTCCAGAATCTCTCCAGATCCGCACTGGAACTGGTGTTTCTCCCTCTTTCACAGACACGGTCCCTTCTGAAATAAATTTCTCACGCCCCTCTCGTATTTTATCTACCTGGGGCTTTCTCGTCGATTTGCTGATCCACACATAATACCCTGTAGGGACTGCTGCGTTCCCTTTTCCTGTCTCCTTCCTCAGAGCAAAACACTTAGATGCAATATGACCAACCTTTCCACAATTAAAACAGGTCAAGCCAGGAACCTTCCTGCCAGCTTGCCTTTCTTCCTCCTTACTTTTACCACTAGCTCCCGGCTGAATTTCTGCCTCAACCGGCGGGCCTTCTCTACCGTTCCTACGGTCTTTCTGGTAACTCTTATTTGAGGAAAACTTTGTCTTGTGGGTTAGGGCATATTCATCTACGAACCTGGCAAATTCTGATATGGACTTATTCGGCTTCTCGTTCAAATACATCCGGATATCATCCGAAACACAACCTTTAAATTCCTCAATCAGAATTAACTCTCTGAAACGCCGAAAATCCTCTTCCACCCTTTCTGCCGCACACCAGCGATCCAAGAGCACACCCTTCTCATAGGCAAACTCTGCATACGTCTGATTCCACACTTTCTTTAAATCTCTGAACTTTTGTCTATATGCCTCAGGTACCAATTCGTAGGCCCGAAGAATGGCCTGTTTTACTTCCTCGTAATTCTCATATTCCTCCTCCACAGACAACACCGCATATGCCCATTGTGCCTTCCCTTTTAACACACTTTGTAACAACGCCACCCACTGATCTCTGGGACACTTCTGATTCACTGCCACCTTTTCAAAATGCAAGAAATAACTATCAACATCCGTCTCCTCGAACGGAGGTACTAACCTAAACTCCCTACTAACATTAAACCTCTCCTCTCGGTCTTCCCCTTGGACCCTTCTCTCTTGCTTTAACTTCTCCATGTCCAGCTCATGCTGCCCTGTTTCTCCTTCTCCTTTTCGTCTGCTTCCAGCTGTTGTAACCTACGTTCATGCTCCCTCTGGTTTTCAGCTCTTTCCCTCTCCTTTTCAGCTGCTTCCGGCTGTTTTAACCTAATTTCATGCTCTATCTCCTTTTCAGCTGCTTCCAGCTGTTTTAACCTAATTTCATGCTCCCTCTTCACCTCTAACTCCTTTAGCTGGAGCTCATACTCCCTTTTCTTCTGTTCCAACCTTAATTTTTCCAACTCTAACTGAGCTGTCCCAATAGCTGGTACCTTTTCAGGGATCTGTTTCAATACCTCAGCCGAAAACACATTCTTCTCAATATAATACTGAGTTATGGCCCTCCGCATCTCCCACTTTTTCATTGACAACCTCACCTCTGCGAGATTTAGTCCTTTCGCAATATTTACCAAGTCCGTCTTTGTGGCCTCCTCTAGCGCCTTCAAAGTCGGGTTTTGTGTAAATTCATCTACGTCCATCTTTGCTGGTTTCCTGTCTGGTTACCCGCGCAACCAGATCCAAGTCGACTTAAAAGCCCGATTCACTGGCCCTCCAATTTGGTATCAAATCCTGGACGAGCCCCCAAGTTGTTATGAAACCCGTAACTGGGTATCTTACCAGCAAAGATAGGAGTATCCGTTGGAGTCTGGTGATACTATTTTTAACAGTATTTATTAGTAAAAATACACAAAAATAATATCAATGCAAATATACAGATAATATACGTCATCAATACTAAACCTAAAAGAGCGGGTATAATAATAATCAATAAGAAATTAGCTCTATCGTTGTCTAGGGGATAATGAATTGTCCGATGGAAATATAAAGTTCAGTTCAGTTCATGCAGGCTGCAGTAGTTGTTGTTCGTGGTGTTGCAATTGTTGGAGAGAGAGAGGGAGAAAGCAGTAACAGCTATTGACTTGCCGACTTTCCTTTTACGATCTTGATCCGTCGATGCGTTGTTGTTGTGGCCATTCACGTATGACCCCTCCGTCCTTTAGCTAGACCGTTCTTCCGTGGCGGACTCGTCGCCCAGGCAAGGGTGGACACACACACAAGCCCCCACCTGTCTCGTAGCGTCTCTCCTGGTGCACCTGAGGGGTGTTTCCCCAGACCCTACTTTTATCCCCACTCACAGGGTCTCAGGTGTCAATCAGGTTGGGATGATGCAACCCATCAACCAGACCGCTCTGGTTGCCCCCTGAGGGGTTTCAATGAATAGAACAGTACTCAATACACAATTCCTTCTCCAAGAGACAATAGCAGTAATCAGTGGTTCCGTTCCACTTTTGTTAGGAGGAGACATTCCACTTTTGTGTATCCCTGCATTGTCTCTCTCTCATTAACTGACATGAGCTGTTTATCTCTCTCATTTCCTTGGTATCAGACCCGAAATAATAGCGATTTTGCGATTCTCAAAAGGGGGGGGGCGACTTTGCACCCTTCTACCCATCAGCGTTGCTCCTCATTCGTAACACCCCCATCCTTCTAAGAATTTTCACCCAAAAGGGGAGAATTAACTAATACAGAGTAATACAGTTATACATTCAATTTAGCATCTCAACAGTTAGCGATTACATTGTCACTTCCTTTAATATCTTAATATCTTGTACCTTAATAAATTCTGTAATAAATACAGGTAACTTTAAATAAATTCTGTAATAAATACAGGTTGAACTCTTATCAATGGAAAGAGAAACAGTTAATATTTCAGGTGAGGTACTGTTCATCAAACTTGACAAAGATAGAAGCAAGATTTAAGTTGCAGTGAAGTTTTTTCTGATTAGAGAGAAGTTAAGTGGTGGGTTGGATTAGATTAAGCAGCTATAGCTATATATTTTGCAGCTAATGTGGTTCTGGCATTCTGGGACATGTCCAGATTACCAGACTCCACATGCCTAACTGAAGCAGACTTTATTTCATGTAATGGTGTATGCATGCTTATGACCTCTTTCTACAACAACACAGGCTAACTCTGTCTCAAGGTTGTCTTGGTCCTCAGTTCTACTTCATACTCCACTGCATTCAATGCCAAAATAAGCAGCGTTTTTTCTTTCCTTTTTTCATGTCGGAGATTGCAAACTTTGATTATCTCTTGGATTGTAATACTGTTTCTGATTTGGACCTCCCCCCCACCCCCACACTCACACTCTCTCACGCACACATTTCACCCTTACTGTATGGTCACCTTCCCTTCTGATCTTCCCCTTTATGACCCCAATCAGTCCAAACTTGTTTCATCCCCATCTTGAAAAGCTCCCAGCCTGTTGGCATGTCAAACTTTTCTGCCTCAATGTTTGTGCCAATTTTGTTAAATGGGAATCTTTGCCTGGACTATGGGCCCTTTCTTTCTCTGATTTGGAGATTTCCAGTGCAGAAAGCAATGATTTTTCTCCAACTTTTGTTGGACTTAGTCTTGTATGTATGTACATATGTCAAAACAAGCTGATTTGTCTTGGCAGGATGCTTAATTCTTAATGCTCTTAGGATCATTTTCATATAAGGGAAATTTAGACAAAGCAAGTAGTTCAACCTTTATATTTTTTATTTTTCCAGAGTTCGTTGCCTTGAGTCTTCTGATTAATATCATTGATTTTTTTTAACAGTCTGTTCTTAGCCTGTTCACCTTTAATACACCCACTTTTTTCTCTTTGTTTTGGGGTGTGTTTTCTCATTTCCTGGTTATTAAGTGGTGCTGTTGTACATTAACAAAGTCTGGGTTTTCATTCTTTGTTTGACTTCAGTGACAGTTGTGCCAACCACTGCAGTATTAGAAGTCCTGGAGCTGGCAGAGGAAGCAGTCATCATTGATCTGTGCATCAAATTAATATTTCAAAAAGCAAATGCTAAGTGCTGACCACAAATCATATGATTGAGTATCCAGAGGCTGATACTAGACACATTGGGGAAGATTTGACTCTGATTCCGTAAATGGATAATCAAATGGAAGGCAGACAATTTTGCTGAATTTCAATTGTGGATAGGGCTCTGGGACTCTGATCATGAATTCCCAGTTCCCATTCCCTTAATTGGTTTACATTAATTTTCTTTGGAATACTAGATGTACCTGTCAAGTTGTTAGATTGTTGGTATTGGTGGAAACAACCTGCCTTTGTAAGGGAATGAAAAATGAACAACATAGATGCTGAAAATTTCATGAACAGAGTCTGATGAAAGGTCATGGATCTGAAACTCTGTTTCTCTCTCCACAGTTGCTATCTGACCTCCAGCAATTTCTGGTGTTTTTTTTCCAGGCATGTTACAGAGTCATAGAGCAAAGGAATAGGCCCTTCAATGTTGATGTCTGTGTTCGTCTACACTTGCCCCATTTGCCTACATTAGGGCCATGTCGTTCCCGGCCGTGCCTATTTAAGTTTCTGCCTGAATGCTAAATGTAAAGTAACTTAAGAATTCTGAAGTAGTGAAAGTTGCAGCAGAAATGCAGTTGTCCTTTCAAGTGTGTCTGTGAGAGTTTCAGATTCCATGATGTGTGGTCAATAATTTATTTTCAGATCCCTAATGCTTTGGATCCATATGTTGGTTTTTTTTTTAAAAGAACAAAATAACTGTTTGTGCTGAAAGTCGTCACTACTTGTATTGCTTTTTCATTTTAGTTCCTTCATGGAAGAGGAACAAAAGAACTTAGTATGAAGATGATCCAGACGGCTAAGATAGGCCTCAAGGACCAGAACAAAGGTCTATTCTCTATCTGGCAAGAAATCTTTCAACTCCCAAAACCTCAAAGGTAACAGAATATCTGGCTGATAGTGTGATTTGTCTTGTGATTGTGACTCAGGCCAACTGTGCCTAAGAGTTTAGTGGACAGGAGTGAACTTGTGCTTGATTTTTCTGCTCTCAGAAAGCGGATTGGCCAGGAGAGCAACTTACAAAGTGAAGCGTGGACTGGAGACGATCAGGAGTCCTGGAATTCTTTAGCAAGGACCACAGTCAATGCAGTAACACAAAGATTTAATCATATTCTTCATCTTTCCACTTCTACAGGAGAACATGAAAAGATCACCCAGGTAAGCAACAACTGGCAAAATATATTATTTTGCTGTGGAGGTGGGGTGATGGTACATTTGGAAAATCCTGATCTGTTCTCATTTGTGTTAGAATTGATTGAAGTTCAGCATTGAGCCTCCTTCCCTATGTTGCAGGGCCTGTATGACAATTTTCTACACATGAGGTTTAAGGATCCCTCTTTCAGTGGAGTCTGTCTAGCGTTGGAGTGGCTGGGGTTTACAGACATTCTGAATGAGAAACTGTTGAGCATGCAGAACTTCCAGCTGATGCGGTATCTGCCCTTCCTTCCTGTTGCCTTCCATATGCTCTTCGCAGCATCCAATGTTCCTAGGATTTCCTATCCGAGCAGCCACTATGAGGTGAGAGGAACCTTTGTGTACAGTAATTCAATGATATACAGATTCCTTCTAAACAAACCTAGGTTAAGAAGTCTTCATAGTGAATGTACAGTAATGGTGGTACATCCTACTGATCCCAAACTTAATTAAAACTGTCTATTTCTGAACGTTGCTGAATCCAGTTTATATCTTTCCCAATGGTTTGAATTGTTAAGTGTAATTTAAACTACAAAATGATGCTGCCGTATAGGGAGATGGGGATATTTAATTCTTGATTAGTGCAACTTGGTTAGCTAGACCCCATTTTGGATCCTGGGGACGGGAGTCAATAGGTTGAGGCCTACTCCCCTTGCACCTCTACCAAGAATCAGTTTCTGATCTCAATTTAACGAACGACTAGCATGAATTGAGGTAGAACCAGTTCCAAATTCTGCTGCACTTGTGGAAAAGTGTCTCCTAGCTATCCTGCTGGAAAATAACAAACAGTAGGATAGAAAACGATGAGATCAGTTGGAAAGGTGGTGGAATGTTTTTTTTTCTTTCAACGGATTTGCGACAAGATTCAAGGATGTGCTCAAGCCTTCGATAGAAAATGTCCAGCATCCCCACCAGCTGCTCAGAGCCTCTGGCCCATGATTCCTGAAAGTAGCAAAAGAGCATTCAGTTTGGTATGGAAAATCACACATTTGAATTACACTGAAGCCCTGTGCAAGAAGTGTATATCTCTCAAACTACCCGCCCTCCTGCTCCATCAACCATCTCCTGTCCCAGATGTGAAAGAAAATATAATGGCCTCACTACATCTCAGGAGCCACATATCCGGAGTGGAAACAAGTCATCCTTAATCCTGAGGGATTGCCTAAGGGAAAAGGCATTAGCGATTCAAGTGGGAATATGAATTGGCTTATTTACGGTACCTCGTGTCCGGCCAAAGCTCAGGCAGTTGAGCACTGTAGCACCCATCTCACAGGGAAGAAACAATTAAACATAGTGAATTGGAGTCCATGCTTGACTGAGATCTGAGTTCTCGTGACCATATAAAGGCATTCACATAGAGGGGGTGAGTGTCAATAGGAAAACTGACCAAACTGAGCCATCAAGGAAAATATTGCTGGCTCACTTGCCCATGCGTCCTTAATATCATGGTTTGGATCATATTTCTTACATTTATTTGGACCCTTAACAAAGAAGAAGAGGATAATTTCTCTTGCAGTAAAGTAGTAAGAGTTATACGGAAGGGAAGGAGGTCCTTTGACCCAACTGGTCCATGTAGACCAAGATGCCCCATCCAGGCTGGTCCCAAATGTCAGTATTTGGCACACAAGCTTCTAAATCTTTATAATCTGTCACTGTAAAACTGTCTTTTTAAAGTTGTTATTGTACCTGCCACAAACACTTTCTCTAGCACCTCGTTCCACATAGATACCATCCTTTGTTTAATAAAATGTTGCTCCTTAAGTTCCAATTAAATATTTCTCCTCTCACCTTAAGCCTATACCCGCTAGTTCTAGATTCCCCATCCCTCGGAAAAAGACTGAGTGCATTCACCCTACCTTTGCCCCTCATGATCTTATACAGCTCTATAAGATCACCTCTCGGTCTTTTATGGTCTAAGGAATAAAGTCCTAGCCTGTCCAATTTCTCCCTATGATTCAATCCTTCAAATCCTGACAACATTATTTTAAATCTTTTCTGTACTCTTTTCAGTTTAAGAACATCTTTCCTATGGCAGGGCGACCAAAGCTGAACACAATAGTCCCAAATGCAGTCTCACTGAGTTTGACTCTTGAAGGCCAGTGTCCCAAAAGCTGTCTTCCCCATCCTGTCTACCTGTAACTTCACTTCCAGTGTACTTGTACTCCAAGGTCATCCTGTTCTGCAACACTCCCCAGGGTCCTTCCATTCTCCGTGGAAAGTCCAAACTAGATTAGTATTTCCAATATGCAACACCTTGCACTTATCCAAATTAAACTCCATTTGCCATTCCTCGGCCCACTTATTCAGCAAATCAAGATTCCACCCCGCCCCTTCTAATTTCTAACTCTCTTTATTATTCACTGTACCACCTATTATATTGCCATCTGCAAACTTACTAACCATGCCCTTTCCATTCTTATTCATATAGTTGATTAAAATAACAACAGAAATGGGACCAACACCATTGACTGTGGCACACCACTTTTTGCCATTACTCTCTGCTTTCTACCAACAAGCCAATTAGCCAGCTCACCCTGGATTCCATGGAATCTAACCTCCCATAGCAGCTTACTATCTTTACCATCTAGAAACATATAAAAGGTCTTGATGAAGTCCATGTTTATCACCCTGCCCTCCTCAACTTTTTTGGTCTCCATCAAAAAATTTTAGTTCATAAAACATAATCTCCCTCACACAAAGCCATACTAACTACCCAAATCAACCACTATCTAATCCCTCAGACTCCTTTCCAGTAGCTTACTTACCACAGACTTTAGACCTATTGGTCTATAGTTCCCAGGTTTTCTTTGCAGCCCTAGTTAAATAAAGAAGGAATATTCACTACCCTCCAGTCTACCAGCACCGCATTTGGGTTTAAGGATGATGCAGATTTCAGCCAGAAGCAATAACTTTTCTAGCCTCCCACTGTGTTCTTGGATAAACCCGCTAGCCCTAGAGATTTATCTACCTTCGTACCTTTTAAGACATCCAGCACCTCCTCTAGACCATTCGATATAGGCCATTCAGCCCATTGAGTCTAATCCACCATTCCATCATGGTTGGCTTATTATCCCTTTCAACAGCATGAATCTCTCCATTAATCCCTCTCAATCTCTACTGTAATGTGGACTATGTCCAAGACTTCCCCATTTACCTTTCCTATTTCTAAAGTCTTTCTCCACAGTAAAAACAGAAGAGAAAGATCCATTATGGGTCTTGTGGCTCCATGTAAAGATGTTTCCTTTGGTATTTGAGATGCCCTATTTTTTTTCCCTCTCTCCCTTCCCCCCTCCTTCATTAAGAAGTAACCTCATCGGTTGTTACTTCATTTCCTCATTAGGGAACAATAGTAGCTTGTGGCATGAAATGTTGTATGTTAAACCTATATAGGAACAAGTTAGAGTTTCAAAGCATTACCTCATTCCGGTTTCTTCACTCACAGGGAATCTGTTTTCTAAAATGTCTTTTTTATCTGTGAAATATATCACTAAAAGGTGAAACTCTTCTGAATTATCCTCCTCAATAAAGCTTTAACTAATGGACTGGGTGCCTATCATTGTTGAGTCAAAGGGGTCCAACACAGAAACAGCTCCTGTGACCCAGTGACCCCATGCCGGCCATCGACCTCCCATTTATACTAATCCTATGTGACAGCAGTGTTTCAATCTCCTTTGATTCTATCACTCGCTAACCGACTAGGGCCAGTTAATCTATCCACTCGGACTGTCAAGCTGTGGAGGGACCTGTGCATTTATAGAGGGAATGAACAAACTCCACACAGGTAGCACCCAATGTCAGCATTGAATTCATGTTTGTGGCATTGCAAGACAGTGCTCTACTAGTTGTGCCAAGCAGTGCAGAATGTGTCCAACCACTCAATTAAGTGCTTTGTGTTGTTGTGTGGAAATAGCACCGGTGTCTGTTCAATTACAATTTACTGGGAAGTCCAAGATTTTAGTTGATTTTACTGAAGTGCCACTTTCTTTCTGCTTGGACAGGCACAAACCAAGTATGGTCAGATGCAAAACCTGCTGACATCCATGGTTGGAGAAATCAGCCCAGCCATCCGCAGTCGCATCACACTGACTGCACTTGTGTCGGAGATCCTCTGCCTCCTCCTCGATATTCTTTCACCAAAATTGCGACCGGTGAGTCATGAGATGTAGCTCTGTGTTCCAATCCTTTGAGACTGGTGATGACACATCTTGACAGCCGCTCTTGTTGAACTAACTTTTCACTCATTTTCAAATTGTCCACTTGAATCGTGACAATGTGGAGTCAGATGTGAGTTATTTATTAATAGCACTGAATGAATTAGCAGAATGCTCTTGGGCTGAAAGTGTTGCATGACTTCTCATTCAAAGTGAATTACTGGGGCAAGAACTGAGCTGTAAACTTTACTGGCTTTCTGACTCCCTTTGACAACAACATTGCAAAGCCATGCATTCACTTGTCTAAGTAGTTTCAGTCACAATTTGGTGACAGTTCCCATTAACAATGAGGCCTTAAAGGATCAATGACTTAATCCATCAGCTTTTCAGGGTCTCATGTAATGAAAGCCACTTTGGATATGAATGGTCATTCTGTCTTGAACTTTGTAAAGTATGATAGATTTGGGGCAGCCAAAGACAGGATGACTTATCAACCATTCCCCTGCTGATATGAAATGGGTATGATAGAAAAACAGGGCAAATATATCTTTTTGACCAAGATGCCGTATTGAAACAAAAGGACATAGACATGGTTTTTGAGTGTGTATCAATAACATCTGACTCTATAAGAGTGAATGCCTTTTGCCAATTTAACTGGGAAGGAGAAGGCTGCACAAAGTCAATACAATTCTATTGTTTGATCGAATAAACAGAGAGATGATTGTTATGTCCAAGGCTAATAAACATTAATGATAGATGGTCACCAATAAATCCAGTGGGCATTCAGGAGAAGCTTCTTCCAGGGTACCAACAATGCGATTACCCACATGGACTGCATGAGGTACCTTGTATAGTTGTATAATGAGCAAGGCCAGATAAACACAGGGAGAAAGGATTTTCAAAGAGGTTCTAATGTTCTATAAAGGGCACTGGTTGTACTTGTTTATTAAGCTTCAACAAGATTTATATTTCACCTGGGTGACCTGTAATTGTTATCTTTATACGGAAGAAATAAAAGGCTTTGCTACAGTATCATTAATCCTAGGCTAGTAAAGCAGGAAGCAAGAGTATAAATCCCATTGTGAAAATTTGGTTTTAAAAATGCAAGGAAATCAAGGGCTGTTTCTAATAACATTGCATTTAAAATTCAACTAATTCATAATTCAGCAATGAAAGCCTGTTGTACTTACAGGAAACTGAGTAAATTTAATGAAGCTGTGTAGTAGCAATAAGTAGAAAATGACTTTTTAATAAAATCACTTGTATTTTCATTCCTCTCAAAGCTGTTTTATTTTGCTGGTAAGTCGATTCTCGCATGAAAATGGTGAGAATAACTCTCCTCGGACATGTTCATTTGCAACATCATCTTCTTGGGGCAGCCAAGTTCAATCAAAAATCAACAGCTTTGCCTTTAGCACTTGCATCCTGGTCAAACAAGAGAAAATCTGCAGATGCTGGAAATCCAAGCAACACACACAAAATGCTGAAGGAACTCAGCAGGCCAGACAACATCTAAGAAAAGAGTACAGTCATGTCAAAAGTTTTCAGCTCAAAATGTCGACTGCACTCTTTACCCAGATGCTGCCTGGCCTGCTGAGCTCCTCCAGCATTTTGTGGATGTTGCACGAACATCCTGGGAATGAATTTTTATTTTAAAATGTTATGAATGAAAAAAAATATGTTTATGAAAAATTAGTGGCTAGTGTGCTCAACAGGAATGGTCATTTTGAAAGAATCTTTTACAACAGATCATGAGGCCTCTGTTGGTCAGGGTCAATCATGTGTCCCAACTGTCTGGATACAGAATCAGGGTAGTACAATATGGAGAGCGAGCTATTGCCACGTAGCAAGCTTCCACTCTCTGTACATCTGATGAACTCAAAGGAACAGTAGAAAACGATACCGTTTGGCAACAGCAGCATCGCAGGAGTCACCAGTCAGTGTTGAACTCAATGTAGGACTGCCTTTACGGACTCCAGCTCCGGATTTTTCCCACGTTGTGTGCTCCCGAAACCTTCTCCATGAGTGGGTATAGCTGCAAGGCAGCGGAGGTTTGAGATCAGTTTTCCTTCTAGAAGAGCTGCCAACCACGGCTGACAAACCCCATATACCTGAATTGTCTAGTTTTAAGGGTCCAGTAACCCACCTTTGCCCCATCTCCCATCAGTAGAAATGATTCCACCGGGCTTTGTAGTTTAAGCCACACGTGAAGGTCATGAGCTAGGCTTGGTTGCCAGAAGCTAGTTGAGTTGTACACTATTGAGAGCATTTAATAGATAGTGGGAGCTTGTCCCTATTGCCACCCCAGCTATAACAACCATAAGAAGCCTTTAAAATAAATTAGTCATCAATTATTTGTGATCTTCTGGCCTGGCTTTCTTAAGTAATTAGATGTCAGGAGGTGGGTCTGACAAAACAAACTTGAAGATTTCAGCTCACAAGCTTTGAGATCAGTCTGTTTGCATTGTCAGTTAAAAATTCTTTCAATTTGCTAGTATTTTCTGTGGAAAACTCCCTTGCTGATCTTGCTGCCAAGTGCCTTTCTAACTCTAGAACTCATCTTACTCAAAAAGAACCTTTTTTTACTGAATTTTGTGCCCACAAACATTTAATTGTTTTTTGCTCTGTTGGTTTATATTGCATTGTGTGTTTTCTTTAATCCTTGATCTGGGTTGTTGGCTGGAAGTAGTTCAGGCAATAAAAGAAGCCAGCAGGGCCCATCAGAGCCCGAGATTGCAGAGAGAGTTGGAGACAGTTCATTGTAAAGTTTATGCACCAGTTTTAAAAAGCAGGTGGGACCCGTCGGAACTTGTCTGCAGAGTGGAAGATCGCAGAGAGAGTTGGAGGCAGTTCATTATGGAGTTTATATGTCAGTTTTAAAAAGTGAGCTGGGCCTGTCGGATCTTACCGACGGAGCAAGTTTTGACTCAACAGAATTCAGCTAGAACAGGCGGAGGCTCTAAATAGGTTTCTATTAAAATTATTTTCTTTTTCTTTGTCATTTAGTACATAGCTATGCGTTGAGATTGGATTCAGAGTTAGCGGTATGTTCTTCATGTGAGATGTTGGAATGCTGGGAGACTGAAGACTTCCAATCTCCTTAATAATTACATCCTTAGAGATCAAGTTAAGGAACTGGAGCTGTAGGTGGATAACCTTTGGCTCATATGGAAAAATGCGGAGGTGATAGATAGGAGTTACAGGGAGGGAGTCACCCATAAGTTGCAGGAGGCAGGTAGCTGGGTAACTGTTAGGAGAAGGAAAGGGAATAAACAGACCGTGCACAGGCCCTCTTGTGTCCATTCTCCTGAATAACAAGTATACTGCTTTGAATACTGTTGTTGGGAGTGGGGGTTAGTGATGAAACAACATACCAAGGGGATGCCACAGCGACTGGGTCTCTGGCACTGAGTCGGGTTCTGTGGCTTAGAAGGGAAGCTGGGGAAGTAGAGGGGTGTTGTAGTGATAGACCATTCCATACTTAGAGGAGCAGACAAGAGATAATATGTTGCCACCCATGTGGCAGGGTGATATCTCAGATCGGGTGTCCAACATTTTAAAAGGGAAAGGTGAGCAGCCAGAAGTTGTGGTACATATTGGTGCCAATGACATGGGTAGGAAAAGGGAAGAGGTCCTAAAGAGAGAATATAGAGAGTTGGGTAGAAAGCTAAAAGCAGCTTATCAAGGGTAGTAATCTTTGGATTGCTGTCTGTGCCATGCGCCAGTGAGGGTAGCACTAGGATGATTTGGCAGTAAATGGGTGGCTGAGGAATTGGTGCAGGTGGGCAGGGTTTCGAGTTTCTGGATCATTGGGATGTCTTCTACGGAAGGTATGGCCAGTACAAAAAGGACAAGTTACAGCTGAGCTCAAGGGGCATCAATATCCTTGCAGGTAGGTTGCAAAAGCTGTTGGGGAGGATTTTAACTAAAATAACAGGGGGATGGGAACTGGAGTGATAGGGCTGAGGTTGGTGTAGTTGGTATACAAATAGACGCAATGTGTAGTGAAGTCAATCTGCAGGGAGGGACAAGGCAGATAATGGGGCAAAATTGCAGTCAGTGGGATGAATTGAAGTGTAATATGAGGGTAAAATTGAAAAGGATGATGAATATAGGACTGAAGGTGTTATATTTGAATGCATGCAGTAATAATAATGTAGATGATCTTGTAGTGCAGTTAGAGATTGGCAGGTATGACGTTTGTGGCAATCACTAAATAATGGCTGGAAGAAGATTATAGCTGGGAGCTTAACATTCAAGGATATGCATTGTATTGAAAGGACAGGCAGGTAGGCAGAGGTTAGATGGCTCTGTTGGTAAAAATAAAAGCAAATCCTTAGAAAGCAGTGACATAGGATCAGAAGATGTAGAATCCTTATGGATAGAGTTAAGAAACAGCAATGGTAGAAAGTTCCTAATGGGAGCTATGTATTAGCCTCCGAACAGTAGCCAGGATGAGGGGTACAAATTAAAACGGGAGGTAGAAAAGGCATGTAAAAAGGGCAATGTTACGATAGCCATGGGAGATTGTAGGTAGATTGGGGAAGAATCAGGTTGGTGGTGGATCTCAAGAGGAAATTTGTAGAATGCCTATGAGAGGGCTTTTTAAAGCTGTTTGTGGTTGAGCTCACTAGGGGAAAGGCAATTCTGGATTGGGTGTTGTGTAATGAACCAGTTTTGATTAGGGAGCTTGAGGTAAAGGAACCCTCAGGAAGCAGTGATCTTAATATAATAGGATTCACCCTGCAATTTGAGAGGGAGAAGATAAAGTCAGATGTAACAATATTACAATAGAGTAAAGTGGATTACAGAGACAAGAGAGAGAAACTAGCCAACGTTGATTGGAAGGGAACAGTAGCAGGGATGACAGCAAAGCAGCATTGGCCAGAGTTTCTGGAAGCAATTCGGAAGGCACAGGATAGATCCCAAACAAGACAAAGTATTCTAAAGTGAGGATGACACAAGCGTTGTTAACAAGGGAAGACAAAGACATATAATAGAGTAGAAATTAATGGGAAGTTATAAGATTGGGAAGCTTTTAAAAGCCAGCAGAGGCAACTTAAAAAAAAAACCTTAAAGAGAAAAAGATGAAATACTGTATAAAGATGCGCTAGACAATATAAAAGAAGATACAAAAAGTTGTCAGATGTATAAAGAATAAAAGAGAGGCAAGAGTAGGATATCGGACCTCTGGAAAATGATGCTGGAGATGTAGTAATGGAAGATAAAGAAATGACAGATGAACTGAATAAGTATTTTGCATTAGTCTTCACTGTGGAAGACACTAGCAGTATGCCGGAAGTTCGACAGTGTTGGAGGGTGGGAGAGGTGTGCAGGTGGCAGAAGTGAGTGTATTTATTATTACTAAGGAGGAGGTGCTTGGAAAGCTGAAAGGTCTGAAAGTAGATGTGTCAATTGGACCAGATGGACTACACCCCAGGTAGCTGAAGAAATTGTGGTGGCATTAGTAGTGATCTTTTAAGAATTGCTAGATTTTGGAATGGTTCCGCAGGACTTCAAAACTGTAAATGTCACTCTACTGCTTAAGAAAGGAGGGAGGCTATGAAAAGGAAGTTAGACACCATTTAGTCTGACTTTGGTGGTTGGCAAAATGTTGGAGTCCATTATTAAGGATGAGGTTTCAGGCACATAATAAAATAGGCCAAGGTCAGTATGGTTTCCTTAAGGGGAAATATTGCATGACAAATCTGTCTATCCAGCCTATTATTGCCTCAAAAAATTCCAACAAAGGACAGTCAGTGGACTTTGTTTACTTGGATTTTCAAAAAGCCTTTGACAAGGTGAGGCTGTTTACCAATATAATATCCTATGATATTACTGGAAAGATAGTCGCATGGGTAGAAGATTGGCTGGCTGGCAGGAGGCAAAGACTAGGAATAAAGGGGGCATTTTTTGCATTGGCTGCTGGTGACTAGTGGTGTTCCACAGGCTGGTGTTGAGACCATTTGTTTTTACTTCACATGTCAATGATATGGATGATTAAATTGATGGTTTTGTCATATAAAGTGCATTTGATGGCTCTGAGCCTATATTCACCTGAAGAATGAGGAGTGACCTAATTGAAACCTATGAAATGGTGAAAGGCCTTGATAGAGTGGATCTGGAGAGGATGTATGCTATGGTGGGAGAGTCTAAGACCAGAGGACTCAGCCTCAGAATGAAGGGTGTCCTTTTAGAACAGATGAAGAGGAATGTCTTTAGCCAGAGAGTGGTAAATCTGGAATTCTTTGCCACAGGCAGCTGTGGAGGCCAGATCTTTGTGTATAATTTAAAGCAGAGGTTGATAAATTTTAGATTGGTCAAGGCATGAAGGGATAAGTGGCGAAGACAGGAAATTGGGGCTGAGAGGAAAATTGGATCAGCCATGATCAAATGGCGGAGCAGAATTGATGGACCAAATGACCTTATTCTGCTCCTATATCTTATGGTCTATTTGTTACCAAGTTTGCAGACTTTACAAAGATAGGTGGAGGGGGCAGGTAGTATTGAGAAAGCTGGGAGCCATCAGAAGGAATTAGATTAGGATAGTGGGCAAGAAGTGGCAAATGGAATATAGTGTAGGGAAGTTTACGGTCATGCACTTTGGTTGAAAGAGTAACTGCAAAGACCATTTACTAAACAGGGACAAATTGAGAAATCAGAGGTACAAAGGGACTTAGGAATCCTCATGTAGGATTCCCTAAGGTTTAACTTGTAGGTTGAGTTAGCAGTAAGGAGGACAAACGCAATGTTGGCATTCATTTTGAGATGACTAGAATATAAAAGAATGGGTGTAATGCTAAGGGATTTGTCAGACTACACTTGGAGTATTGTGAGCAGTTTTGGGCCCCTTGCCCAAGAAAGGCTGGGCTGGCACTGGAGAGGGTCCAGAGAAGATTCACAAGAATTATTCTGGGAATGAAAGGGTTAAAGAATATGGCATGCTTCCTGTACTCTCTGTAGTTTAGAAGAATGAGGGAGTACCTTATTGAAACCTATTGAATTTTGAAAGACCTAGACAGCGTGGATATGGAGAGGATGTTTTCTATAGTGGGTGAGTCTAGAATAAGAGAGCACAGCCTCAGAATAGAGGAATGTCCATTTAGAATAGAGATGAGGAACTTCTTGAGCCAGACGGTAGTGAATCTGTGGAATTCATTGCCACAGATGGCTATGGAGGCCAAGTGATTGAGTATGTTTAAATCAGAGGATGATAGGATCTGGATTAGGCGAGCATCAAAGGATATGGAGAGGAGGCTGGTGATTGGGCCTGAGAGTGATAATAGATCAGCCGTGATGAAATGGGGGAGAAGACTTGATGGGCCGAATACTCTAATTCTTCTGTGTCTTATGATATAACTGTCTCCCACAGTGTTCTATTAGTTAAGTGAAATCCATAGCGCAAACTTTTGAGAGGCCTCATTGGATGAAATGTAACTAGAGACCGGGGAGGGGAAAGGAGACTCTTTAATATTGCTCAGAAAGTGTTTGTTAAGTCTTCTGGAAGAATCATGAAAACATATCTAAAGTGGCTCACAACAATGTTTTTTTACATAAAATGGTCGAAAAACAATTGCATTCAGGAAATAAACTCATTAAAAATATATCTAACATGGACAGAGCTGTGAAATTCACACAGAGCTGCATTTATGACTTTGATCATCCTCTATTGGTTCACATTGACACATTTATTGAAGTAAAACACTGAAATGCATGTTTTTCACTGTATATTTCATCTTGCGTTGTATGTCTGTTTATATCTTTCTTTCGTCTCCTAATCTATGGCATTATTAGTTTTTTTAAACTTAATCTCATTTTTTAATAACCTATTCTGTGCATGAAATTTTACCCGGTTCCTATTGTTCTCTTTCATTGTCCTCCCTACCTCTTTTTGTCATACTTTAAAATAATGTGTTTGTCCTTGTTCTGATATCTTCAACATTGTTCATTCTTGTTGGAACAGTAGGAATTTGATAAATGGCCAATGACAAGCACACTCTGGACCTTTGTTCTAAATTGGGATTAGATTTTTTTTATTGTGACTCTATTAAGACTGCAGTCTCTTAAGTGAAACCCAGATTTTTCTGTCAGAATCATAAATCATTTTTAATCAAGCCTAAAATTATTTTGTGTTCTGCTGTTTGGAATCAGTTTAAATATACACATAATTCCTTTTTTTAAAAACAAATATTAAATGCTCATATTTTGGATGTATCTTTCACAAAATTGATCAATATGGATTATTTGCATTGTACTGTTTACGTTAATGCATTTGTAAGAATGAGGGTAATGAAAAAGAAATTAAGTCCCTCTTACTGGCTTCAGTTTCCACAGGATATTGGTTGATTGGGTAAATGTTGGCTGGTAATTGCGTTTCCTCCCAGCTCTTTCTCCAAAACCGTGTTTCAATATTGCTTTGTTCACTTCAAAAACAAAATCTGCATATTGATACTTTGAATAATTAGCAAACTTTATTCACACAGACAAAAAATACTTTTGGAGTTGTTTTCTTTTAAGAAGCTTCCTTCAGAAATCTTCTGTTGTCAAACCCTCTTGCAGCACTAGCCAAAGAATGTCACGTTCAGAAATTGCAGGTGCAGGATCCCTAAAGGGTAACTTACTGGTTGAGTTGATAGTAAGGAAGGCAAACGCAATGTTGACATTCATTTCAGAAGGGTCTTAAGACATTGGTCAGACTTCTTTTGGAATATTGTAATCAGTTTTGGGCTTCTTATCTAAGAAAGGCGCTGGAGAGGGTCCAGAGGTGGTTTACGATAATAATCCCAGGAATGAAAGAGTTAACATATTGAGATGCTTTTGATGGCTCTGGGTCTGTATGCACTGGAGTTTAGAACAATGGGGGGAGGGGTCACTGAAATCTACCAAATGTTCAAAGGTCTAGATAGAGTGGATGTCGAGAAGATGTCTCCGTTAGTAGAAGAGTCTAGGGCCAGAGGACACCACCTCAGAATCAAAGGATGTACCTTTAGAACAACAATGAGAAGCAAGTTCTTCAGCCAGAAGGTGGTGAATCTGTAGAATTCATTGCCACAGACACCTGTGGAGGCCAAGTCTTCGGGTTTGTTTAAGTCAGAGCTTGAAAGGTTTTTCATTAGTAAAGATGTCTAAGGTTGTGGGGAGAATTCAGGTGAATGGGGTTGAGAGAGAAAGTAAATCGTCCGTGATCAAATAGTGAGGCCCCATGTGCCACCTAGGCACTAAGGGTTCAGACGACGACGATCAAATGGTGGTGCAGACTCAATGGCTGAATAATTCTGCTCTAGTGAACTATGGTCCAAATTGATAGTCATATAGTCGCTATTTGTTGTCACATTTTGGCTGATACATGCAATTGTGTTCTTTGATTGTGAGCATTTTGCCTGCCGTATGATGATTTCAATGATTATGTGGAACACGAAAGGGAGCTTTATTACAGTGATGTCAGCAAAAATGACTGGGACAATATAAAGTACTGGACTTTACTAGGACTTTAAAGTTGAAGATGTTCCTCATGGGGGTGGGAAAAATTAACCCCTAAAAAGATGAAGGACAAGAAGTCAAAAATTTTTTAAAGTTAAGTAGATGTGTCTTTGGCAGGTCAGCTGAACATACAAAAACAGCTTTGTGTTGTATTTGACTGTTTAAAAATTTGGTTCCATTTCACTTTTAGAAAGGATTTACATTTCTTGTGACTACAAGACCCTGTTGGACATTGTTAACATGGAATGCTGCAAGTACAGTTCATTGGTTTATTGGTAGACAGTTGACTAGGCCTCGAGCCGCAGTGTCACCTGTTTGCAGCCACCCAGGGGTAGGTGTTGGGTTGGGCGCTCCACCAAAGTGACGGAGGAGATGTGGCACTCCATCCATGCTGGAGTTGGGGTTGACCCCCAGTGTTCACACAGCAGAAGACAAGATATGTTGTGTTCAGCTGCAGACAGCTGCAACATTCATAGGACTCAGGGTCTTGGATTATATTTTTTATGTGACTGCATTTTACTGATATCTTGTATGTGCTTGCTGTCTTATCTGTGCTGTATGTGCCTTGTGCTGTGTATGACTGTTACTACTGTTTTGCACCTTAGCCCCAGAGTAATGCTGTTTCATTTAGCTGTATTCATGGGTATTCATATGTGGTTGAATGACCATTAAGCTAGTACTTGACATGCATAAATGCTGTGCTTAGTGAGTTTTACACAAGCCGGTAAGCACACATTTTTATCTTGTAGGTGAAAAACCATTTGACATTGAGGAATGAGTAGAAGATATCACAAGTTTCAGAGCCTGTGCTGACTCTGAGATGCTCCCCTGTATGTAATTTACACCAGCTGCGCCATTTATGGTAAAAGATGGGTTTGAGTTTGAAGACTGAAGGTATCCTTCGGAGCAGAGTGTTGCCAAGATCTATCTAAGATTTTCTAGTGGGTCTGTTTTACGTGTATGGGAAAACAGAAGCTTTCCTGATGCTGTTTGCCTTCATGGTGTTATATGTGCTCATGTAAATTGTCCTTGACCCTGGAGAGCCAATTTTTTTTTTTGGCTCTCTGTTAGTCAGTTCTGCTTGCTCAGGGATTTGCAAAGATTAAAGGTTCAACTAAAATTGTCTTGCAGAATTAATATGGAAATGGAGCGAATTGATAAATGTACTCATTGTGTTCTTTTAATAATACAAAAAAGTCATTAAAATGGAAGAGGTTTTGCATGTCCTGCAGATGTTTTCATAAAAATCCAACTGCTGATGAACAGAATTTTTTGTTTCCTCTACAACGTTGCAGACATTGGGACACAACATTTAGGATTATGTAAAATAATAACATTGCTGGTGTTTGCTAAGTATATATGCTAATAATTGTTTAGCGGTAAGGATGGTTAATTTGAAGAATCTTGGACTAAGGCAAAGGGAGGGCCGTACCTTTGACGATTAGAACCTTAAAAATTGGTCACAAGAGGGAAACTTAAAATTGGTAATAAAGCACCATCACTACCATCCACTGTGTTTTGCTTTTGTCATTAGTTTGCAGTCTCTTGTGTCGCCTTACAATATGTAGAGGTTGAAAGGGATATTAAGTGGGATTTCAACTGTTCATGTTGCTGAACAGCATTTGTTCCATTCAAATACAAAATCCTGATTGAGATTTGTCATCCAGAGCACTACTCCCATGCTCCACGAGTGTGTCTTGTGAGTAGCTACTTTGGATTTAAGAGCAACTTTCAAGGTCAAGGTGAAGTTTATGTACAAATATGTGTATGTGCAGGTGCAATGAAAAAACTTATTCATGGTAGCATTGCAGGCATCATAAAAGCAGCATTCACAAGGGAAAAAAACACCCATTAAACACATTTTTACAGTAAAAAAACAATTTGAACAAAAAGGATCCAACTTGTATGTTTAAAAGAGGACAATTTTTTATTCTGCTTGGAGGCTTATGGTAATGTACTGCAAAACCTTTGTTGCAGGTAAATACCCAGCTATATAGCACCAGAGAGAAGCAGCAGCTAGCTGACCTAATAGGAGCCATGCTGTCTTACAACCTTACGTATCACCAGGAGCGGACGCCTGAGGGACAGTACATCTACTTATTAGATCCGTAAGCATCGTTTCTATTTTCTCAAATTTCTGTTCATTGTATTAGGTAAAAATCACAATCGGTTTAAATATTCCTACGTCTCCTGGCAAAGCTGAATGTATAAACTAGAAAAATTACTTGAAGACAAGTTTAAATGCTTCTAGGAGTGGCTTGAGCCTAACAACTTTATTGGATAAGTTGATAGTAGTTATGTGATGTTTTCTTTAAAATGTAATAAAGTAAGTTATACTGAGGCCAGAGGGGTTTATCCACATTGAAATAGTTCAGATATTGAAAATTCAGTCCTTGACAAGCCCTGGATTTGAGACTAATACAGACCCTTGCCATACCTTAAAAGGTCAAACATAACCTACCAGTAGGTTTCATTTCCCAGTGTGGACTGTATTGATTGCTGCTGGTGAAGCAGTCACGAATATTTAAGTGGCTTCAGTTTCCTGAGTGATGATGTGAAAAGATGAGTTGAGATTCCTGCTTTTACACACCATTGGAGTGTGCTGTTGTGGGCAAATTATGATTTTTTTTTTCAGAATCTAGATGAGGCAAGCATTCAATCCTCATCTTTAATTGCCCTTGAAAAGCTAGAACTGAGTTGACCTCTTCAACAGCTGCAGGCCTTCCAGTGAAAATACAGTGCTCCCTTTGTGTTGTTGGGCATGGAGATCCAGGATTTAGACTTGATAACCTTGAACTGGAAATACATTTCAACTCCAAATAGTGTGTGGCTTTGGGGGGTGGATCCTAGAGGTGTTCCAGTGCACTTGCTACTCATGTCACTCTTGGTGTTAGGTATTAAAAATTCGAAAGGTTTGGTTGAGTAGCCCAGCTGTACTCTAGCCATTAAGACCAAACAAACCTACTTGATGATGGAAGGAAGATCATTGGTGAAAGAGATGGAAATGGTTGGAGCTAGCCCTCTGTTCTGAAGGACTCCAGGGGCTGAGATGATTAACCTCCAAAGACCATAGCCATCTATCTTTGTGTGACTATGACTCTCACCATAAGAGTTTCATATCCTTTAATGCCCATTGACATAAATTCTATTAGGGCTCTTTAAAGCAACATTCAGTCAAATGCTGCCTTGATGTGAATGGCAGTCGCTTTCACCTTGCCGCTGGAATTCAGCCCTTCAATCCATGTTTGAACCAAAACTGTGCCGAGGTCTAGAAAACTGGTTAGTGATGAACCAGTGCTAATTGATAGTATAGTTAAGAATGTATTTAATCTCTTTCCAAAAGATTTATTGATGGTAATGAACCAAACTGGTTTTGCCTTAGAAACATTGGGGCACTTTTATTCTTTGTCAGGTGGGTGTCAGTGTTGTAACTGTACTGGAACAGCTTGGTGAGAGGTGCAGACTCATTGTGTTTGAAGTCTGGTCCCCTAGCCTTTGCTGTATCCAGTGCTCTTGGGCATCTCTTGACATTGTTGTAAAAACTGGCTTCCATGGATTCAAGGATTCTGGGAGGAAGGCAATGTGGATCATCCAATCAGCACTTGTGGTTGGATATGCAGTATTTGCAAGTGCTTCAGTTTTGGCTTGGTGCTAATACCCGGGGTCTTGCATGAATGAGAATGGAAATCTTCAAGCTTTCTATTTTCATTTGCTATTTAACCACTATCCATGACAATAGGTGATGGGACTGCAGAGCATTGATCTGATCATTGGTTCCGAGTTCTCTTCCCTTTGTCTCTTGATGCTGGTTTTTGCTATCTAGTATGCTGGGAATCCTGCGTTACAGCTTCACCAGTTTCATAGTTATTTTTATGCATGCCTTGTCTTGCTCTTGGAATTGCCTTGTACGTACGTTCCTCAATGAACCAAAATTGATTTCCCCTGACTTGTAATGATAGAATGAGAGATTCCATGAGATAATAGATTGAGGAGGTGTATGTTTCTACTGCTGCTTTCATACATCTCGTGAATACCCAGTTTTATGCTGCCAAATCTATTCACAGGAGTTAGAGAGTCATATAACATGGAAACCCCTTTGGCCCAAATTTTCCATGCTGTGTTGCCCATTGAGTTTGTCCTCTCTGTTCATAGCTGGTCCCATCCATTCTGGGACCACTTAGCATGAGGTAAAGACTGGACGTATGGACTCTATGGTAGAGTTGAAGTTTCACTTGGTTAATGATCCTTTCCTTTAATGTTTTTTGTTTGGGAACAAGCAAGGATTACTTCCCAAAGGTGTTTGAATCTTTACCCACTAGAGATAAAGTGGATCCAAGGCAGCAGGCATATTGAATGAAAGTGGTTGGGTAGGCTGAAGTTGCTTTAAGAAACTTGACAACCTTAATGCTCAGGTAGTTGAACGCATGGCTGACAGTGATAGAAACCAAGATCATGAGTTGCAGGAGGCTAGAATAGGGTGCCTTTCAATCTTAGGATCTAGATCAGGGGTTCCTGAGCTTTTTTTATGCCATGGACCAATATCATTAAGCAAGGGGTCTAGGCTCCAAATTGGGAACCCCTGGTCTAGATGGTCTCAAAATACCAGTCACTATTCAAATTGTGGATTTAAAATGTTTTCTTGAATGAGTTTCCTGTCAAGGATCAACTTTATTCACATATTTGTATTATTTATTTATTTGATTATTTATGAGATATGATAGTTTATTATATATTAAACAATAATATTATATTAATTAGAGATGTCCTCCATTGGTTGGGGTCGTCCATGGATCACCCTAGCTGTCTACGTTCAGTCAATAATGTAAGCCCGAGCAGTACAATATGGAGAGCAAGCTGTTGCCCATGCATCAGGCTCCCCCTCTCCACAGAGCTGCTGAATCTAAAGGAACGGCAGAGACGGATACAGTTTGGTACCAGTGGTGTTGCAGGAATTGCCAGTCAGCATTGAACTCGACGTAGGATTACCTTTGGGGCTCCAGCTCTGGATTTTTCCTTGGGCTTTACTCTAGAAGCCTACCCCATGAGTGGGTTTAGCCAAAGGCAGCGAAGATCTAAGATCAGGGTTCTCCTTCTGGATGAGTTCTAACCACAGCTGACAAGCACCATCTGCCTGAAATTATATAAATTTTATAATAATGATATAATAAAATATAAAAATTATTTATTTGTTAATTGGTCATTGTAAATTGTAATGTGATTAGGCTAGGGTTAAGTTGGTGGATTGCTAGGCTGTGCAGCTCATTGGGTCGGAAGAGCCTGTTCTGCACTGTATTACTAATTAAATAAATAGATAAATGAGCAGATATCTAAATAAATAGATTAGCATATTTACTCTAATATAAAAGAAATACATTTTCTGTTCAGAGCTGAAGTTGCAAGCTAATTATAGAACAAATGTTTTCATTAGTAATTTAAGGTGTGGTTGAGCTCTGGTGGACTGCTGATTTTTATTTTTACTTTCTTTTGTTGCTCTTCTGCCTATTAAAGGGAAGAAGAAACTCCCCTCATGCTATGGTTTCAACTGCTTTTTAACTAGTTTATAATTAAATCTGGGAGAGGACGTATCCTTATTTCAGGTTATCTAAACCTTAAAGGAGCTGATAATAGTACTCCTGGATGTGCCCCAGGCTCATTTGTATACTAATTACATTTTGGAAAAAACATTTAAGTACTACAGAATGTAGCAAATAGGTTTACAAGAATTCCATACATTGCAAAAGTTTCTAGCAAGGAAACAGACCACTTGGCCCAATTAAATTGTGCTAGTATTTATGTTCTACTCAAACCACCACCCACCTGTACTCATCTTAATCTGTGGAATTCCAGAACTAAACAAGATTATTATTATTATTATTATTACTCTGAAAGATGAAGACTACAGTAGCCATTTTCTCTCAGAGGAGGTTCAAGAAAGGATGTGATAGAGATCTTCAAGGTTATGTAAGGATTTAACACAGAAATTTCTACATGGAGACTGTTCTTAGTTGAAGTCGATAATATAACGATTTTAGTTTCCCTCCTCTCCTTTTCTTCCATAGTCCACTGTTCTCTCCTATTTGGTCTTTACATCTTCCACCTATGTACTCCCAGCTTCTTGCTTCATCCCTGTCTGCCACCCACCTACTTTCTTCCTCACCTGATCTCACCTATCATGTGCCAGCTTTGTACTGTTTCCGCTTCCCCTGCCCCCAGAAACGTCGACTGTTTACTCCCTTCATAGGTGTGTGTGTGTGTGTGTGTGTGTGTGTGTGTGTTAATGTAACATAATTGACAAATAAAAAAGTTATTGAGGAGAAACCCGCTTGAGTTTGTGGAGTCATACAGTACAGAAACGGGCCCTTCAGCCCAGCAAGTTCGTGCTGACCATCAGCTTCCCCACCACCCTCCAATTACGCTAATCCAATATCAATCTCACATTTTGCTCTCCCCCACATACTCATAACTCTCCCAGATTCTACCACAAACCTACCCACTAGGGACAATTTACAGTGACCAGTTGGGCTGCCCAACCTATACGTGTTGGTAATATGGTTAAAAAAAAAACCGGGCACCCGGAGGAAACACAGCAATCAAAGGGAGAACGTGCAAACTCCACACAGACAGGAGCTGAAGTCAGGATTGGGTGTGGTTCTCTGGATCTGTGACTCACTGTTTCTACTAGTTGCATCACTTGCTTAGAATATGGAACTTGCTATTAAAAGCAGTTGAGGCAGTTAGCAATGGGAGAACCAAGTAAGTAGATGAAATGGAAAGGAATAACAGGAAATGCAGAAGGCATTAGATTGAGTAGGATAGTACAGAGTACAAATACTAGATTGGGCTGAATAGGGGTTTGTGTTGTAAAATGTGGCTCCTGTGCTGTAAATTCTACATAAAGTCTCCTAAAAAGCACAGAGAGCAATTGGTCTGCTAGATGAATTAGTGAAAGGGGTACAGTGAGTGGAATCACTGTCATGCATGTCTGCATTCTGGGATCAAGTTTAGCCTTATCAAAGCATAAAAGTATATTTTTTGATTGGAATTGTTTTGGGTTTTCTTTCAACAAGCAAGTTGAAGTTCAGAGAGAGGAACCAGAAGAGCAGTAACCTGAGTCCTGTTCTGGTTAGCTGCAGCAATTTATATTTGCACTTTACTCTCAGTGTCATCAAAAATAGCTTCCAGTAGTGTTATGGTTATCAGGACTTGGAAGTTCAAGATGTGTTATAGTCTAGGAAATTGGTAGATCTGGAGTAGATTGAGCAAATTCCATTTAAATCTATCATTAGGTTATCTGACTTTTGCGTCAAATGGCCAAATTTGGTTTGTGAGGTTTTTTGGTACTCTTTGGTTGCTGTTCCAACAGCTATGTTAATAAAGCCCCTGTGGTAGGTTGCCCTTTGTTAGGGTATGTGGACTACTGCATCAACATGACGAGAGTTCTCTTTGCATCTAACCAATGTATTTCAAAGTCATCAAAAAAATTGGGGAAAAATGCTTGAATACTACACAAGTCAACAGGATGCATTATTGAGAAAGACATCACAGCTGGAAAGCCTTCAAAGAGTTTGCATAGTGTCTGGGAAATAATGCAAAAGTAGAAAAGTCACAACCTGGTGAATAATAACTATTGTATAAGCTCATCTACAGATGGACTGTTCCTTTCCCTCATTTGTTGACAAAAGTATTTCCAACATCCTTCAGATGCCTCAAAGTACTTTGAAATGCTTAACATAGTACATTTGACAATCAATCCAAACAGTTCCAGGTTTGTTAGCCAGTTGAATGATAAGGGAGAGAGCCACCATTACACATAATTGGTCTCATCATGTTCTTCAACTGATATTAAAGACTAGGGAATAAACAAATCCCATAATAATAATAATAATGATTTGAAGAAGATGCTGCAATAAAACCACTCCTGAAAAATATTATGATATGAAATGAGATGCATTTCCATCCTGTTCTGGTATCTCCTGAGTTCAATGTTGTTAAAACAAAAATACATCTACAAATTTGCTAAATTTGTTCAAATTTAGTATGGGTGTTAATCACTTTTCTTACTGTATCTTCCAGGGGATGCTGGCAGGCACTAACAAATCCTGTTTTGCTCCTGACAGCAGCTTTAACTGTTCTAATTTATTTCAAGTCGGATCCTCTTGTTATTTACTGTAGCCACTGTATAATTAGTCTGTGATCAAACTGAAAAGCTCCTGCACCATATTATTACAAAGTACAACTGCCCTTGGGCCTGTGCAAGAAACAGCTGTCACTCCTCATAATCTTGTGGTTAATCTGCCCAAGTATTTTCAGTGTAATCATACTCGTATATTATTTTGAAGTGTACTTCTCTATTAGAGAGATAGATAGATACTTTATTGATCCCAAAGGAAATTACAGTGTTGCAGTAGCATTAGAAGTGCACAGATATACAAAATATACAAATATTAGAAGAGAAGTAAGAAAGAATTTTAAAAAATGCTACCTCAGTCTGACGGTGGGGTGGGGGGGGGGGGGGAGTCATCACTAGCCTGGCTATAGGTTGATTCATTGTAGAGCCTAATGACTGAGGATAAGAATGACTTCCTATAGTGCTCTTTGGAGCAGTGCAGTTGTCTTAGTCTATTACTAAAAGTGCTCCTTTGTTTAGCCAAGGTGACATGCGGAGGGTGAGAAAGATTGTCCAGAATTATCCAGATTTTCTGTAGGGTCCTTTGTTCTACCACAGCCTCCAGTATGTCCAGGTTGACTCCTATAACAATGCCAGTCTTTCTAAACAGTTTATTGAGCCGGTTGGCATCACCCGTGTTGATGCCATTGCCCCAGTACACCACCGCATAGAAGATTGTTCTGGTGACAACAGACTGGTAGAACATGTGAAGGAAAGGCCTACAGACTTCAAAGGACCTCAGTCTCCTTAGGAAGTAGACTCTGGCCATTCTTGTACACAGCCTCTGTTGTTGGTGTTCCTCTCAAGTCAAGTAATTACACCAATTATTGACAAGCTGCTGAGTTTCCAGTATTGTAATATGCACGAGTTACCTTGCAACTGGAAACGAGATAGATGATAAATCACTTGCATGACATTTATACAGAAGTGGACAGCTTGCAAAGTCATTTGAGTGTACTTCCTGTTGGCTCCAACTGAGTACTTAATCCTTTGCTTTTATTTGTTCAATAGTCAACAGTTTTGTTTGGAAGGATCAAAGCTGCATTCCTTTAGGGTTCAGTTGTCTGCCTGCAAGTGGAAGAACAGAATGGAGCACTCTCTGGTGGGGGCTGAGTAATTGCATGCATTAGCCAGACATGATACCATTACGCATGGCACTACCGATAATGGAGTAACTAACTGTTGGAAGTTCAGGGTGTTAACTTCCTTCTGGCCTTCTTCCCTCCCCTTTCTGATTCCACTTCTCACCTTCCTTATTTATAAGATTTCACTGTCTGTGGTCTCTTGCTTCCATGTTACCTTCCAACTTCTATTTCTGCTTCCACCCTCCCTTTCCTTTTGTGGTTCCATCTGCTTCTTTTTCCTCCTGTTTTCTTACCTGTCACCTTCCAGTCACTGGATCCTTGTTTGAATGCTGCCCACCCCCTCCATCTAGTCCTTTCTGTGTATCATCTTCCTCTTCACCTGGTTCCACCTGTCACCAGACAGCCCTTGCCTCGCCCCTCTAACTCACCTTTTTACAATGACTATTTTCCCTGTAGACACAGTCTCCATACAGGTTCTTGACCCAAATCACTGAATCTCCCTTTGCTTACATAGATCCTACTTGATCTGCCGAGTGCCTCCAGCGGCTTGTTTTATTTTGTTCCAAATTCTATAATCTGCTATATCTTGGTATCTGAAATTGATAGATATAGCCTTCTACTGAAGTTAGGAATTTTTCTTTTACCAAATCTGGAAGGATTATTCCTCTTCTTACAAAATAAGCACCCTCAGCTCTAACTTCCTCGTTTGAATCCATCCAATATGGATTGCCAAACCTGCCACAGAGCTAAAATAGAAATCAAAGTTATCCTTCTCTAATACCACTCAGTCAGCTGCACTTATCCCATTTCATTGTTCATCCTGAGCATGGACATGACTTCTCTTCCCAAGTCCAAGTCAACATTGGTTTCTAATTTAAATACTGCCTCCTCCAGAAACATGCAGTAACTATCATTAGTCTATTAATGTCACTCTCTTCACCGTCACTTGTGTTGGCCCCTCCACTCAGAATGAGAACCAGGTATCACTGTCATACATGATGTGAAATCTGTTGTTTTGTGGCAGTCCAGAGATATAAAATTCCTCTAGATTACAAAGTAAATAAATAGTGCAAAAGAAAATAATGTGGCAGTGTTCATGAGTTTATGGACCATTCAGAAGTTAAAGCTGTTTATCCTTTCCACCGCTGATTCCTCAGTGAGGACTGGTGTCTGTTCTCTAGCTTCCCCTTCCTGAAGTCCAAGATCTGTTCTTGGGCTTGCTGACATTGTCTGAACTCAAAGGGTGTTGCAACGACAAACACGCACCCAAATTGTCCAACTCACATCCATTATAGGGCGAACATATCGTTCCTGTAGTTAAATATTCAAAAAAAACAACCATCATTTTTGTGTCTAAGAACTCTTTGATTCCAAGACATTTTCCATTCCCTGGTAACTGGATGAATGAAAAATAATCATTGGTCATCTTCATATCTTGAAATGGAGTGCAGTTTTAAACCTTGTGTCCTGGAAGCTATCGCCTTTTCCATCTCTATAATATTGCTCAACATCAGCCTTGATTGGTGCATCACTGTAATACTGAGCTAGGATAGAGCTGCATCTCAGCTCCAGAGACCATGGGTCCTCAAAAACTGTAAGAGCTTGGATCCTTCAGATCAGCTAATGAGACAGGCAAGACCTTGGATTTATATCAACTTGCATTGCATTAGAGACTGAGCTTGCATTTTGTGCTCTAATCTGTAGAATGGGATTTGAATCTACAACATACTGTCTGAGTTGAGTGCTATTGGCTAAGCACAGTTGAAACTTAACCTGCTGAGACAAAGCTCTCCCGTAAGCTTTGGAAAATTTATTGATTTTTTTTGTCTTTGAGGTCCACGTTTTAAGAGCATAGAAAATAAATAAATTGGGGAATGGCTTCTTCTGTTCCTTGAGTATGCACTGCCATTGCACAAGATAATGGCCGATCTTCTATTTTCTGCACCATTTTCTATCTTGTATCTGTAGTCCCTTAATTGGTCATTAAAAAAAATCTCAGTTTAGAAATCAAATGGGACTACTTACTTAGACATCTTGGTCAGCATGGATAAGTTGGGCTGAAGGGCCTGTTTTCATGCTTTATCACTCTGAGAATCTAAGCACCCATGTGTGATCTCTATAGTGGATTGGATCCACAAGCCTGTAAATCAGAGGTGCAGTTCCACCATCAGAGGAAAGGATTAAACTAACTCAATTTCTGACATTAAGACCTTGAGGTATTCAACCCAGTGAATATCATAACACAGGAAAATTGACAACAGTCTGCTTTTATTTTAATTTTGCAATTTCTGTGGTGTAGGTTTTTATAGTAACATTCATGTGATTTCAATACGTGCAGTCTGGAGATCAGTTACTCCAAAGGTCAAATTCATCTGCTTATATCTGAAAATCCCTCTCTTCAGCTCATGGCTTAGTGATGTTGCATTTCTGTCTCGTTTCCTTTACATTCACAAATCTCCAATTCTCCAAGAACTGAAGAGAAAATCCTCCGACAAGAGTCTAAAACCAACACGGGGGGAGCTACTCCTGATCAAAACACAACTAAATGATGATGATGTACTGGCATCTGGAAGACAGAAATAAACGCTCATTTAATCAGTTCCACAGACAGATCACCATCAACTCTCCTTGATTCTGTCTTGGGGCACAGTTCACTGCAGTTTGCACAGAGGAAGCAGTTGGTGGGAGAGAGCATGTGTTCTTCTACAGCACAACCTGAGACTAACCAGCCATCGCTTCCGATCCACCAACTTACAATTCAGGCGCGGTGCGATGAGACAATTCTGATAACTAACTGGGCGTTGCCCCTGGCTGTGGCTCTCTTCCTGCTTTGGCTCATCTACGCGTTCATCTACCTGCCAGCTATAATGCATCGGTCGATGGTGGAGAATGCGATGAGAAACCTTTCTCAAGATTTTGAATACAAACACGCCGGTCGCCTCAACTCAAATTAGAAGCTTAAATACCGACAGAAGCAAGGGAGAGGTGGGTGGGAGGGATGTTTGGGAATCATGCTGACCAGTTCAGTTATGCAACAACGCTTTTACTTGGATGCTCATTAATGTACTACAGATTTGTTACTGCCTTTATCACAGCCTGTTCATTTTGGGGACGGAGAGATGAGAGTGGCAATCTTCTCAAGGTAAAAACAGTGTTTGGAAATTATGAACTTGGCCCAGCCTTCTAGATTACTAACCTGTAGGTTTGATTTCAACAGAAGATGGAACCGAAGGCTGACTCCTGTGCCACAGCCGAGAGAAGGAACGAGAAGCATGTACTGAGTGGATTGTGTTTTTAAAAGCTGGTGGAATTCTGAAGAATTTTCACTTTAATTCTGCATGAATTGGAACTACCTTGTAATATAGTAACAGTTATCCATTTTCTTTAGTAATGTCATTTCCTTTTTGGAAGTTTTCCTAACATTGCCCCACAGAGCATTCTCGAACTGGACCAAGCAGGAAGGACAGAGGGAATAAAATGAACAGACTGAATTTGATATACTGTGTACACCCACCAGGGAATCAAAACCTGATTCTCAGAAAATTCCTTGCCACTTGGGGTACAACTGCCATTCTATAAGTTGGCTCAAGTACAAAGACTGCTGTGGAATGATTTGTAACGATTTAAACTTAAAATGAGAGCTATTGTTTTATTAGGTGATCCAGCATTTTATTCTGTTGCCATTCTGTAGCTGTGTTAATCATGGAGTTAGTATGAGTATCTCCTTGACTTAGTCCTCCTTATCAAAACACCTTGGATTTCAGCTAGCGTATTACACGATACTCCATGCAGTATTGACGGGACCATTGCACTTCAGTGTTCTTGCTTTCATGTGAAGCTTCTGCCCATTGAAGTTGTTGAAGACCCCAGTAAAAGGGGAACAGGAAGCTATACTGATATTTTTATTCAGCTTTTCTTCCCTCTAGTAATTACTTGTTAAATGAAAGCTCTTAAAGGGCTCTTAGTTTGGAAAGTTCTGCATGCAATCTGTTGCCATACAAAAGGCGAGTTCATTATTTTCTGACATAGTAGAGGGCAAGAATAGTTTTGTCTTTGGTGTTAGATACTATGGCTAAAGCAAATGTTCTTGATAGCTGCTTTGAATCACTGTGGAATCAGCCATGCTTCACTGATTGCAAGGTGACATACGCCAAAAAATATCTTTAGTGTAAGCAGAATTTCCTCAATCATTATATGGGCTTTTGTAAAAATGCTCATCATTTCTAGTCTGTGGGGAGGAAATTTGGTAGGATACTGAAGAACTAGTAATGATTGTGCACAAAACCCCAGGACTTGGGTGTTTAGCAAAGCTGCATTGAATCTTGTTTGCTAATTTGTTGATTTTGTCATAAAAGTTCCTATATTTTATTTATGTAGGAATACTGTCATGTATCCAGGCATTCAAGATAATGTTTTCAAAATATAACAACTTTAGATATTCTCTTAAGTTCAAAATAACTTACTGGAATTTTCACTTAACCTAATAGTGGTTTAAAATGCTCTTTTAGATGGAGGTTTCTGAATATTATAGTTTTTTTAAAGTTTTATATTACTTAGAGATACAGCACAGTACAGGCCCGTCCAGTACAGCGATCCTGTGCTGCCTGATTACACTCATGTGACATAATAATCTACTAACCCATACGTCTTTGGCATGTGGGAGAAAACCGGAGCACACAGGGGAAATCCACGCGGTCACAGGGAGGATAAGCAAACTCTTTACAAATAGCAGAGGGAACTGAACCTGCGTTGCTGGCACCGTAATATAATTTACACTAACCACTATGCTACCCTGCGACTCGGGTGGGGAGAGGGGGCTCATTATTACTATTTATAGCGAGGAGCCCATTACTATTACTGTCAGATTTTCTTCCTACCCAACAATATCATGCTTTTAAATGCTAGGTTTTTCAAAGTTTGTATGTTTTAAGTGCTTGAAAATTGCAAGTGTTGAATGTAAAGTATGGATACTAGAGGAACAAGTGGAACTATGTACTGTAGCTGTTATTACATTTTGGACTATATTGGTGCTGTTCTATGTCTATGAATGTAGCCAGTATTTCAGAATCTATTGCCTATCAGCAATCTCAAAGCTTCTTTACCCAACAACTCTTCAGTATCAGCTATATTCACAGACCCATTTGGCAAGTAAATGGAAGAAATTAAACAAAAAAAAAATTGGACTAAAATTTATTAGGAAGGTGGTGATTTTAATGGAGCTTGCAGTAACTAATGTATAATCCTCCAGCATTTTGGTGTGAAGATGCCCTTTGCATTGCAACACAGCATGCATTGCAGATAATTTATAATGCCATGGCATTCCTGTGAATATAGGCATATTACATTTCCTCTTCTCAAGTTGCACATACTGTATCTGTTTTCAAGACGAGATGAAAAATGAATGGAAAACTAGAGGATTGGGAAGCTTTTATAAACCAACAGAAGGCAACTTAAAAAAAAACAATAAGAAGAGAGAAGATTAAATGTAAAGGTAAGCAAGTCAATAATATAAAAAAGGATACCAAAAGATTTTTTTTAGATATATAAAGAGTAAAAGGGAGACAAGAATGGATATCAGACCACTGGAGAGATAATAAAGGGGACAAAGAAATGATAGTCAAACTTTTAAGTATTTTGCATCAGTCTTCACTGTTGAAAACAGCAGCAGCCTGTCAGAAATCGAGAGTGAGTGTAGTTGCAATTACTAAGGAAAATGTGCTTGGAAAGCTGAAAGGTTTAAAGGTAGATAAGTCACCTGAACCAGGTGGTCTACACCCCAGGGTTCTGAAAGACAGAGCTGAAGAGATTGTGGAGGCATTGTTAGTGATCTTTTAAAACTCACTCGATTCTGGAATATTGCAAATGTCATTCCACTCTTTTGTTTCCCTTCCTTCTTAAATAAAGGAACTAATAGGCCAGTTAGCCGGACTTCAGTGATTGGTAAGATGTTGGAGTCCATTACTAAGGATGAGGTTTCAGGGTACTTGGAGGCACATGATAAAAAAGACCAAAATCAGCATAGTTTCCTTAAAGGGAAGTCTTGCCTGACAAATCTGTTAGAATTCTTTGAGGAAATAACAAGCAGGATAGACAAAGTAATGTCAGTAGATGTTGCTTACTTGGATTTTCAGAAGGCCATTGACAAGGTGCCACACACAAGATTACTAAACAAGAGCACATGCTATTACAGAAAAGATACTCGTGTGGATAGAAGATTGGCTAACTGGCAGCTGACAAAGTGTGGGAATAAAGGGGGACTTTTCTGGTTGTCTGCCATCAGCTAGTGGTGTTCTGCAGGTGTTGGTGTTGGGATTGTGTCTTTTCATGTTATATGTCAGTGATCTAGTTGATGGAATTGATGGTTTTGCAGCCAAGATTGCGGATGATGCAAGATAGATGGAGTATGAGTAGTGCTGAGGAAGCAGGACGTCTGCAGAAGATCTTGGACAGATTAGGGGCACGGGCAAAGAAGTGGCAGATGGAATACAATGCAGGGAAATGTATGGTTATGCACTATGATAGAAGTCTAGACCTTTATTACTGTTTTCCGAAGGGGAAGCAAATTCAGAAATGCAAGGTGCAAAGGAACTTGGGAATACTCGTACAGTACTGGTTAACTTGCAGGCTGAGTTGGTGAATGTTAGCATTCATTTCAAGAGGACTAGAATATAAAAGTAAGAATATAATGCTGAGGCTTTGTAAGTCATTGGTCAGAATGCACTTGGGATATTGTGTGCAGCTTTGGGCCCTTTATCTAAGAAAAGATGTGCTGGCAATGGAGAGGTTGCAGAGGAGGTTCGTGAGAATGATCCTGAGAATAAAAGGGTTAACATTTGAGGAGCATTTGATGGCTCTTGGCCTGTACTTGCTGGAGTTCAGAAGAATAAGGGGCGTGGAGTCTCATTGAAACCTATTGAATATTGAAAGGCCTACACGGAGTGGACGTGGAGAGGATGTTACCTACACTGGGAAAGTCTACGACCAGTGGGCACAGCCTCAGAATAGAAGGACAGCCCTTTGGAAAAGAGATGAGGAGGAATTTCTTTAGTCAGAGGGTGCTGAATCTGTGGAGTTCATTGAAACAGATGACTGTGGATTCCAAGTCACTAGGGTATATTTAAAGCGGAGATTGATAGGTTCGTGATTAGTAAGGGTATCAAAGGTTATGGGGAGAAGGCAGCAGAACAGGATTGAGAGGGATAGTAAATCGGCCATGATGGAATGGTAGAGTGGGTTGATTGGCCAAATGGCCTAATTCTGCTTCTATGTCTTACAGGTTTATGTGTTATAATGTAATCAGGCTTCTCTGTTTCACTGTTTATGTCATAATTAATTTTCTCTAGTCCAATTAACTCCCTCTGTTGGTGGCTTGCTGCAAAATAAATGTGAGTAGTGATTAACAAGTTCAACCTTGTTCTTTTTTTCTCTATGATCCACAGAAATCTAGAAAAGAATAGGTTTTCCTTGAAAATGTCCTTCCCCACTCCAGAAAACACCAGTGAGCCCTTCATATCATCCCAAAATGGATTTTACTCCTTGAACTACTTTCTGATCCAGCAAATGTGAACTCTGAACACTGATCTTTGTGGGTATATAATGTGTTCTTTAGTCATCCTGTACAAAGCATTAAACTGATCTGCATATTTCTGATTGGCAGTTATAATCTGCCTAAAACCGTCTATCCTGTTCTTTTTTTTTTCTGTTTAGAGATTTGCTGTGTTTGAAAGAGAGGGAATAAATTTGTTTGTGACCTCAATATAGCATGTATTATCAACCAAAAAGCAAACCTACACCAAATTTGTAATACCGTCTCTAGCGGACAGACAGCAATGCAGAAGTCTGGATGTGGCTATCTGCCTATTCATTAGTACATATAAAGTTGCAGTTTTGATTGTGGGCTGTACAGGTTGTGCAGTATATTCTTTGTGTGTAGACCTGAAGAAAGTGTGCAAGGTGAAATCACATTTGTTACACTTGGTTAACTCAATGCATCTACATTTTTCAGACCATGGAATCCAGCAGCAATGCTCTGAGTATGTGAGACCACTTCTGAGGTAGCTGGTCACATGTATCAGGGATCGTCATTTTCAAATTCTGATGGGAATATGGATAATAAAAGAAAGCATTTTCAAACAATCAGCTGAAATAATTTAAATAAAGTCGCTTATTTAATCCCCAGTGCTCTGTAAACTTGAGTAAATACCTGGATAGCTAAAAACAATTTCTGGTACATGGAAAGAGTTAGGGACTCACTTCCAACAATAACTTGGAAACAGAAGGTAGCATTACTGAGAAAGGAGAAGTCCTCTGAGCTTTGGGTCTGGCAATTGTTACTCACTCATAATATTTTCTTATATTCATCTGAGACAATGGTGTTTATCATTTATTTTGAAGTGTTTTGTAAAGATGACACTTTTAGAACCTTCATTGTACATTATGGGTTCTCAGTCTTATTTTCCAGTGGCTCTTGTGTGAACATGAACTGACATCACTAGTTCCCCAATTAACTTTAACAGCAAACCCTGTTTTCTGAAGAAAACCCTGCATTAGTAGTAAGGGCCTTTTTTTTTGCATTATGCTTTCAATGTCATAAACTCTAGTTTGGAACTTCAGAGAATGGACTGAATATTGAGTGAACAATGAGGAATACTGATCAAACTCTTGCTGCTAAAGTTGAGAGAATGATGGTTGAAAGAATCGGATTCAACAAGAAATGCCCCAAAGTGGGAACTACAGGGCAGGAGTTTGCACCTAGGTTTGAACTCTAGAATTGTACAGCACAGAGGCTGGTCCTTCCAGCCAACCATGAGACCTTCCTTTTCTAATCCTATTTGCCTGCATTAAGACCATAACCATCAATACCTTTTCTATCCAAGTACCCCTCCAACATAGCATACCTGCAACTTACTAACCCTAACTACATCTTTGGATTTGAGAGAAAACCAGAGTACCTGGAGAGAACACACATGGTCACAGGGAGAACATACAAACTCCCTGTAGACAGCAGTGGGAGTTGAACCCCGATCAGTGATTGCTGGTGTTGTAAAGCATTGTACTAATAGCTGCACTAGCTGTTGTAATTGTAACTGCCTCCACTATCCCTTCTGGTACCGCATTCCAGATCATCACCATTCTGTGTGGAATAGCTTCCCCTCAAACTTCCTTTGAAATTTTTACTTCTCTCACCTTAAACCTGTGCTGTTTTATTCTAGACTCCCCTGCCCTATCTTCTCTTTGACTCTCATAATTTTACACGCCTCTGTAAAGTCACCCTTCAGCCTCCCACAAGCCATTGAGAAGGAATCCAGGCTGTGCAATCTCTCTTTTATCTACAACTCCCCGGTGAATTTTTTCTGCACTCTCTCTAGTGCTGCCACATCCTTCCTGTGGTGTGGCGAGTGAATGGCATACAAAACTCTTAAGTGCAGCTTAACTAATGTTTTATACAACTTCAACATGACATTTAAGGTGGAAAGAGAGCAGAGGAGATTTTCATGGATGTTCCTGGGACTTGAGGAACTGAGTTATGTCGAGAATTTGACTCAGATTGGTAGGAAAGTTATGAAAAGGATTTAAAAGGACCACTAAGAACTAATGCATGTCTGAGCAATCTAGATACATGTTAGAAGTAGCAGGGACCCATGTAATGCTGTGGAGATGTGTAATTATGCATGGTTTAAAAGAGTAGCATTTTCAACATAGTACTGTGGTGTAGAAGCAGAAATTGAAAGATATTTATGGTTATTCATGCAAAACTGCCTTTAAAAATTGTCTGAAACATCCCAAGGCACCCCCACAAATTCACTTCCAGGATCATGCAAGCAGCTTGCAAGTGTCATTAAAAACCTGTTTTCCAATTTGTTCTTTACATGGTAGATACAGCAAAGGCTGCTATATCAGATGGAATCCCAGCTGTACTCCTAACTTCCTGTACTCCAGAACTAACTGTTCCTCTTTCCAAGTTGTTCTAGTAAATGAAAACACAGGCATCAATAAGACAATGTAGAAAATTGCCCCAGCATGTCCTGTTCACAAAAAGCAGACAAACCCAATTCCATTAATTACACCCCAGTCATCTGTACTCGGTCATCAACAGTGTGACAGCAGCTTTCATTCACGGTGCTCTCAAGTGGTACTAGCTCATGATAACCTAATCACCCCATTTGGATTGCATTCTGATCACTCAGCTCTGGACCTGAATACAACCTTCGCCCAGAAATGGAGGACCAAAGAGCTATTTTCCAGTGGTGATGAGAGTGACTGCCGTTAGTCAAGGATCTTGACCATGTATTTCACTTGACTGGCACCTGATCGCCCCTAGATTTCTTCAGACACATGAAGCGTGAAAGAGAGTCGAGACCACTGGAAAATGATGCTGGAGAGGTAGTAATGAGGATCAAGGAAATGGCAGATGAAATGACCAAGTATTTTCAATCAGCCTTCACTGTGAAAGACACTGCCTGTATGGTGGAAGTTCCAGAGTGTCAGGGGTCAGAAATGTGTGAAGTTGCCATTACTAGGGAGAAGGTTCTTGGGGAAACTGAAAGGTCTGACAGGAGATAAGTCACCTGGACCAGATGGTGTACATCTCCAGGTTCTGAAGGGGATGGCTGAAGAGATTGTGGAGGCATTAGTAATGATCTTTCAAGAATCACTAGATTCTGTAAAGGATCCAGAAGACTGGGAAGTTGCAAATGTCATTCCACTCTTCCCTTCAAGAAGGGAGAGAGGCAGAAGAAAGGAAATTATAGGCCAGTTAGTCCGACCTCAGTCGTTGGGAAGATGTTGGAGTCAATTGTTAAGGATGAAGTCTCAGGGTACTTGAAACATCATGGTTTCCTCGACAGGAAATCTTGCCTGACAAATCTATTGGACTTCTTTGAAGTAGTAACAAGCAGGTTACTACAAAGGAGTATCGGTTGATGTGGTGTACTTTGATTTTCAGAAGGCCTTTGACAATGATTGGGATAACGGAATTGATGGCTTTGCTACAAAGTATGCAGACAATATGAAGAAAGGTGGAGGTGCAGGTAGATTTGAGAAGTAGAGAAGTATCAGAAGGACTTGGACACAGGAGAATGGGCAAAGAAATGGCAGAGGGAGTACAGTGTCGGAAAGTGTATGGTTATGCACTTTGATAGAAGAAATAAAAGGGCTGACTATTTTCTAAATAGAGAGAAAATACAAAAATCTGAGGTGCAAAGTGACTTGGGAGTCCTTGTGCGGGAATCCCTAAAGGTTAATTTGCAGGTCAAGTCTGTGGTGAGGAAGGCAAATGCAATGTTAGCATTCATTTCAAGAGGGCTAGAATATAAAAGCAAGGGTGTAATGTTGAGGCTTTTTAAAGCACTGGTGAGGCCTCACTTGAAGTATTGTAAGTTTTTGGGCCCCTTATCTTAGAAAAGACGTGCTGATACTGGAGAGAGTTCAAAGGAGGTTCACAAAAATGATTCCAGGATTTAATGGCTTGTCACATGAAGAGCATTTGATGGCTCTGGTCCTGTGTTGACTAGAACTGAGAAGAATGAAGGGTGGTGAAAGGCCTTGATAAAGCGGATGTGAAGAGAATGTTTCCTATGGTGGGAGGGTCAAAGACCAGAAGACACAGCCTCAGGATAGAGGTGCGTCCTTTTAGAACAGAGAGGAGGAAGCATTCTTTTGCCAGAGACTGGTGAATCTTTGGAATTCATTGCCACAGGCAGCTGTGGAGACCAAGTATTTATGTATAGATTGTTAGATTCTTGATTGGCCTGGGCATGAAGAGGTACAGGGAGAGTCGATGGGCCAAATGGCCTAATTCTACTCTGTCTTACGGTCTTATGGTCTTGCCTCCACTAGTGGTGCATGCACCGTGGCTGCTGTATGTACCATCTACAAAATACTGGAATTTCCCTCCAGTCTAATCTAACCACACCTCCCAAGCCATGCAGTCTACATCCAGAAAGGTCAATGGCAGCAAGTGCATAGAAGCACTAGCATCTGCAAGTTACCCTACCAGGTGCATGCCATTCAAATCTAGGTCAGAATCCTGGAGCAGCCTTCCCTGCAGTATAGTGGGAGTACCTTCAGAAGCACTGTGCAACCATTTAAGTAGGCAGGTCGCCATCTTGACAGGCAAGAAATGTTGACCTTGCCACAACCTCCAGTTCCTGAAAATAAACTTTAAAATATTGAATCTATTCTCATGTTTTTCATGTTGTATAACTGTAGGCAGCAGGCTGAGGGTAGCAGACACCAACAGAATCAACAAACTCATTCGCAAGGCCAGTGATGTTGTGGAAGTGGAACTGGACTCTCTGACGGTGGTGTCGGAAAAGAGGATGCTGTCCAAGTTGTATGCCATCTTGGACAATGTCTCCCATCCACTCTATAATGTACCGGCTAGGCATAGGAGTACATTCAGCCAGAGATTCATTCCACCGAGATGCAACACTGAGTGTCATAGGAAGTCATTCCTGCCTGTGGCCATCAAACTTTACAACTCCTCCCTCAGAGTGTCAGACACTCTGAGCCAATAAGCTGGTCCTGGACTTATTTCCACTTGGCATAATTTACTTATTATCATTTAATTATTTTTGGTTTTATTTTGCTATATTTCTACTCTATTCTTGGTTGGTGCAACTGTAACGAAACCCAATTTCCCTTGGGATCAAAAAAGTATGTCTGTCTGTCTGTAACACCTCACTGCCCATCAACTAAAACAAAGCACTATCAGGCATAAATTTGAAAACCATGACATAAATTAGCACAGATAGTGAAAAACTTTATTACAACATTTTGGCAGCAGCATAGACTACAAGAGGTTAAGAACTCCAGTGATCCAGGCTGGGGTAGCTGACGGAATAGCTGTAAATGGTGGTGAATTAAAATCTGGGTTGTGCAAGTTAAACAATGATAGAGAAAACATTTGTGCCTCAATAAAATTATGGATTTTATAACTAGCGATTGTGGTACACTGCTTTTTGTTGGTTGTGCTGTCAACCTGATCTAACTTTGTTTCACAGTAATGTAGAAGATGTGTGCCGATTTCCTGATCTTCCTGCCCGGAGACCGATGACCTACCAGGCTAAACAGCTGATTGCTCGGGAGATTGAGCTGGAAAAGATGAGGCGTGTGGAAGCTTTGCTAAATAAACGAAACATGGACAAAAAGGTAAACACTCCTCAATTGATTCTACTGTCATCAATAAGTTTCAATTTTTTAAATAGTTCAATCTTTTTGTATGTTGGAACCACTCAGTGAACTGACAGCTGTCTAAGGCAGGTGATATGGCCTGTGTAGCCTACAAATTCTTTTTCCACTACTTGTTCTCATCCAGCCACCACCCACCCTTCACACCCCATCACATCTCCTCTCCCTTCTCTCACTGTGCTGAGATCTGTGTATGGAAGAACAAGACAATGTTGTTTGAACACAGCTTTGAGAGACCGACATAATGTAAGTGTGACCTTTTTTTTGTAACAGCCACTGGTGAGCACTGAAAGCTTGCCTGAGGAGTACACAGTGTATGAATTCTGGACATGTGGGAGGACATCCCATAATGCAGGACCTCCTTATCATAGTATGTAAAATTTACAATGGAGCACCAGACCATTCTGTCAGCTGCACTATATTGATGGTTTGATCCTGGCAAATCCCCTCCCAGCCTGTTTAATCACCATTTTTCAAGCCCTTCATCTTTCTTCTCCTTCCTCATGCGGTTCTTTATAAATGTGTCTCTATATTCAACTAAATCACTCTGAAGTGGTGAGCTCCAAGATCTTAACACTGAATAAAAGAAGGTTCTCCTAGATCTATTAGCTATTAAACCCTATTTTTACAGTCTGGTGTAATAGTTGAAATACTTCGGTCTAAAATTATGAAGTGATTTGATAGAGAAGGTCTAGACAAGATATGGCTTTATCCTGGCTAATTGATGTCACCAGATGGCTGGTTAACCTGCCTTCCACCAACTCTGAGAGAAATCTGTTGAGTGAAGTTTTGATTAAATTAAATGTTTCACGAGAGCTGTACAGGTGGGAATCCAGTCTGATTGTTCTCAGAGATATACCAGGATGTTGCCTGGGATGGAGGCCTGTATTTATAAGGAGAAAATGGATGGGTAGGGTTTATTCTTTCTGTACTTGTAGAGGCTAAGGGCTGGCCTTATGGAGGTTTTTAGAATTATGAGGGGTATAGATAGGCTAGATAGTGAGGATCTTTTTCCCATGGCAGAGGAGTCTAGAACGAGAGGGCACATTTAAGGTGAGGAGGGGATTCTGAAGAGTTAAGTGTCTTAGACTGAGGGTGTGACAGGAACAAGCTAGTTGAGGAGGCAGCAACAATTACAATGTTTGAAAGTCATCTGGACAATTGTTTAGACAGGAATAGTGTAGAGGGGTATATAATGAGCCTCACGGTTGGTGGAACCTGTTTCTGCACTGTCCCTTTTGATGAGAACTGTGCAATGGCACAAGCTGGCTGCTTTACTCAAGCAGATAAGTTGTCATTCATTCCCCGTATCCCTCTGCTGAGATGTGGATTCTGATAGTTCCACAAACAGTCCATTAATGGGGGGGGAGCAATGGATTTGCTCCCAGATGAAGGATTTCCATCCAAAATGTTGATAGTCCATTTCCCTCCATAGATGCTGCCTGACCTGCTGAGTTTTTCCAGCATGAGGTTTGTTGCTCATGCAGTGAGCCTGCCCAGATGTCACTCACCTCCACCCACTGCTAGGATCCACAAGGTTGCCACTAGCCTAGAGTAAAGGATCAGTATTGCTTTGATACAATAAGGAGAACTTGTCATCTCCTGAGTGGCTGTTTCACTGTGCTTCCTTCCATTTTTCCTGACGTGGATGATCTATTCACAATTTGACATTTCAAGTTTAGCTTTCTCACAGAATGGAGCATTAAATGCTAGTGGAGAAACAGTATACTCTGAGGGACAATACAGTAATCAGTACAATCACTCTATCTGCCCATCACCTTCACACTCCTATCAGTAGTTCCTCGCCCCTACTGTTCCCATAAGCCCTCCTACCTCCCTGCCTTGATTCCATGCTCCACATTCCTCTCCTGTCAGACTTCATTGTCATCAGACCTCCAAGACCTCCACCTATCACTTCCCAGCTTCTGTTCCATTTCCCACTCTCTCCTCCTCATCCTGGATTCTACAATTGCTTGCTGGTTTTTGCTCCACCCCTTTGCCTTTTCATACGGATATTCTCCCCTCTATTTTTTGGTCCAGATGAAGGATCACAACCCCAAAATGGTGTTTTTCCTATTTTCCTCCACGAGTGCTGCCTTACCAACTGATCCTCCAGTTTGTTGCATGGCTACAATAAGTTGGCTAAGTCGGCAGATCTAACGGTGATCCAAATGTCTTTAATTTCATCTTAATGGTATAACTGCCATGCAGCTTTTTTTTTTGTAAACTTGAGGAATGGCAAACCAACCAGTTGATACCAAAAGTGAACTGAAATATCAGGCCAGCTTGAAGAGAGCCAGCTGCTGAGGCATTCTGTGTTGATAGATGTGTTAAAGGGGCTGAACTGACAGCTTGTTGAACTGAACTTCTAATAATGCCCCAAGTAGATGCAAAAGAGAAAATGACTAGCTATTTTCATTTATTTTTAGCATCATAATCTACTGATACCACATCACCTTTTTCCAAAGAGCATTCTGTCGAGTTATGTAGGTGGATGAGAAACAGCTGTGGAAGATTTTGTGACCTTCGTTGTTCTGCCTAACTGATCAAAGAAATAATGTGGTTGTTAATTTAAGAGAATCAGAACAAAAAGGAGATAAACCAGGAATTAGGTGAGGGTTCGGTTCAGCAACAGAAAGGAAATTTATTTAATACGAAAATAAACTTGTAGTATGTATGACTTGAGTTTTTTTTTTAACCGGTGCAATTAATCAAAATCAGGTTTGCTATCACTGACATATATCATTAAATTGTTCAGTGGCAGCAGAACAGTGCAATACATAAAAATGACTATAAGTTACAGTAAATTGCAATTAATTGGGACAGCTGCTTATTTGGGACAACTCTTAAAGAACAAAAACTAACCAAGAAAATAGTCAGGATTCCTTATTTGGGACACTATGCCATTTAATTGGGACAGGAGACTGTTGCCAAACAGATTCTAACCAGTATCAGTTGCATGTACTTGTGTAGCCGTTAGACACTGCGCCATGATTGGAGTGAACAGTTTTTAAATAGTGGCAGTTGCGTGTGCTTGTATCATGTTATACGTTTGGGCTAACAGATGTCAATTCAAAAAGCCGTGATAAATTTCTTTATTTATTTTGACTTGAAAAATTTTCAAACCCGTGCCAAGATGCCACAAAAAGATTTGACATTAACCGCAAAAATTACCCTAGTGGACCAAATTAAAAGCCATCTGCCTAACACTGGCAGAGACAACTGGAGTGCTGAAATCTACAAATGCATGCTTGATACACTCACTCTTGTCTGCCATTGACACCATCTGATGTTCTGTTGTTTGATCAGTGAATTTATAGATGCCGTTTGTGCCTAGCTACACAGTTGTGAGAGTAGAGAGAGTAAAGCTGCAGGCTGAGCGCACATCCTTGAGGTGCGCCTTTGTGGATTGTCAGCGAGGAGGTGATGTTATTTCCAATCCATGCAGAGGGAGGCACAGAGGCCCAGATTTTGAAGCTTGTGAGTTAGTACTGAGTGAATGGTGGTGTTGAATGCTGAGCTGTAATCAATATACAGCTACCTGAGCTAGGAATTGCTGTTCTGGTGGTTCAAAGGCCAGTGGAGACCCAGTGAAAATGTATCTGTAGATGTAGCTGTGAGGAGGATGCAGGGTGACTTGGATAGGTTAGGTGAGTGGGCAAATTCATGGCAGATGCAATTTAATGTGGATAAATGTGAGATTATCCACTTTGGTTGCAAGAACAGGAAAACAGATTATTGTCTGAATGGTGGCCGATTAGGAAAAGGCGAGATGCAACAAGACCTGGGTGTCATTGTACACCAGTCATTGAAGGTGGGCATGCAGGTACAGCAGGCGGTGAAAAAGGCAAATGGTATGTTGGCATTCATAGCAAAAGGATTTGAGTACAGGAGCAGGGAGGTTCTACTGCAGTTGTACAAGGCCTTGGTGAGACCACACCTAGAATGTTATGTGCAGTTTTGGTCCCCTAATCTGAGGAAAGACAGTCTTGCCATAGAGGGAGTACAGATAAGGTTCACCAGATTGATTCCTGGGATGGCAGGACTTTCATATGAAGAAAGACTGGATCGACTAGGCATATGGAGCCAGTGATCATTAATGGAGAATGTGTGGAGCAGGTTAAGACCTACAAGTATCTGGGAGTACAGTTAGACGAGAAGCTAGACTGGACTGCCAACACAGATGCCTTGTGCAGGAAGGCACAGAGTCGACTGTACTTCCTAAGAAGGTTGGCGTCATTCAATGTCTGTAGTGAGATGCTGAAGATGTTCTATAGGTCAGTTGTGGAGAGCGCCCTCTTCTTTGTGGTGGCGTGTTGGGGAGGAAGCATTAAGAAGAGGGACGCCTCACGTCTTAATAAGCTGGTAAGGAAGGCGGGCTCTGTCGTGGGCAAAGTACTGGAGAGTTTAACATCGGTAGCTGAGCGAAGGGCGCTGAGTAGGCTACGGTCAATTATGGAAAACCCTGAACATCCTCTACATAGCACCATCCAGAGACAGAGAAGCAGTTTCAGCGACAGGTTACTATCGATGCAATGCTCCTCAGACAGGATGAAGAGGTCAATACTCCCCAATGCCATTAGGCTTTACAATTCAACCGCCAGGACTTAAGAACTTTTTAAAAGCTATTATTAATGCTTTTTGAGAGAGTGATTTAGATGCATATCATATTTTTACTGAGTTAAGTATTGTATGTAATTAGTTTTGCTACAACAAGTGTATGGGACATTGGAAAAAAGGTTGAATTTCCCCATGGGGATGAATAAAGTATCTATCTATCTATCTATCTATACTCACTGGAATTTAGAAGATTGAGGGGGATCTTATTGAAACATATAAAATTCTAAAGGGATTGGACAGGCTAGATGCAGGAAGATTGTTTCCGATGTTGGGCAAGTCCAGAACGAGGGGTCACAGTTTAAGGATAAAGAGGAAGCCTTTTAGGACAGAGATGAGGAAAAACTTCTTCACACAGAGAGTGGTGAATCTGTGGAATTCTCTGCCACAGGAAACAGTTGAGGCCGGTTCATTGGCTATATTTAAGAGGGAGTTAGATATGGCCCTTGTGGCTAAAGGGATCAGGGGGTATGGAGAGAAAGCAGGTACAGGGTTCTGAGTTGGATGATCAGCCATGATCATACTGAATAGTGGTGCAGGCTCAAAGGGCCTAATGGCCTACTCCTGCACCTATTTTCTATGTTTCTATCTGCTGTAGGCCTATTGTGGCAGTAGGCAAATTGCAGCAGGTCCAGGACTTTGCTCAGCCAGGAGTTAATTCTAGCCATGACCAATCTCTCATAGTGCTTCATCATAGTAGATCTGAGTGCTACTAAGTGATGATTGTTGAGGCAGCAGACCCTGATCTTCTGGAGCACTGGTATAAATAATATCCATTTGAAGCAGATGGGAACCTCTGAATGCAGCAGAGAGCAATTGAAAATATTTAAAAATTAAGCTTTCATCTGTTGTGCTGATGCTGTAGAGCTTTCAATAACTTGGCAGCTTAAGGGTCAACCTTCCATTCAGCACCTAATTCTCTCAAGATACACCATGCCAGATTAATAAGGCCTTTAGAGAATTGTACCTGAAGCCACAAAGTGTGGATTTAGTGTTCAACAGTGAAATATGTCCCAGGAGAATTCTTGTTTGTGTGACATAGGAAAAACAAATCACATTAATTAGCCATCATTGCAACATGAATAAAGTATGCACACACATCTCAGGCTAATTTAAGTGCTTACATAATTTCAACTAAACATTGACAAGATCAGAACTTTAAATATTCATGTTGCCATGACAAACTCTGTTCCATCATCATTGACTCCTTCCCCTTCTCTCGTTGTCTTGGGTTAAGCCTGACTGTTCAGTGTGACATCTTGTTGATTTCTGACCTAGCATCCTTTCCGTTACACCTTCGTAATCAGTAATTTGGGAGGCTTTACAACAACCTTCCACCCTCTACTCTGTTCAAACTCCAGTTTATCCAAACTAGCCCATAGCCAGCTGCCGTAGATTTAAAATCTTCATTCTTGAAAGCCTTGTCTCTCAATCAATAACTTCTTCCAACCCTGCCAAGCAGTCTACAGCTATTCCTTTTGCATTCAGCCGATTTACAAGTGCTATTTAAGTCATGAGATATTAGGTAGAACCTCTACCTGAAGCCCTCCAGTTCCCTCTAGATATACAATCTTTTGGTTTCACTGAGCCTTTTATTACCAGTCTTATCTCCTTCAGTTCAGTGCCCAGCTTTTCTTGTTGCTTTAGCAGATTCTGTCAAATTTCTCCCAATTTCCAACCATATTGGTATGTCTACTGCCATTCGTCATTTTCCTCAGTCCTGTTAATTTTTGATCACTCTCGAACACTGGGGCCATGGTAGCGAAGGGGTTAGCACAATGCTGTTACAGTTTCGTGTGTTCCAGAGTTCGGAGTTCAATTCTGGCACTGTTCTGTAAGCAGCCTCTCTACATCCTCCCCGTAGAATGCATGGATTTTCTCCGGATCCTCCGGTTCCCCCACCCCCCAGTCCAAAGATGTGCGGGTAGGTTAATTGGTAATTGTCCTGTGATTAGGTTAGGGTTAATGGTTTTGTTATAGGTTGCTGGGGCGACGTGACTCAAGGGGCCAGAACGGCCTACTCTGCATTGTATTGCTACATAAACGAAATGAACTGGGGAAGCCTTTGTGGGGATTGGATTTTGAAAATGTTACTTGATCCTGAGGCATTATTGTTTGATTTTCCTGTTTTCAGGAAACTACAGAAGTCAACAATAAGCCAACAGAAAACAAGAAAAGTTTGAAGCCTTGTGTGAAAAACCATGAACAAAGACTAGAAAATGTTCTCAAGTCTGTAACTGTGAAAGAAGAGGTAAAGTTTGTCAATAATAATTCTGAAATGGAAAATGTAACTGAAATGTTAAATCTTACCTCCTCTAACTTTACAATACAGATGTCTCACTCTTCCAATTCTAATTGCTTGCATTTTACTAATGTTCATTCGTAGACTATTAGTTGCTATGATTTCAACTGTCTAGGTCTAAACATCTGGAATTCTCTTGGTTTTATTAACTGCCTTAATATCATCAATGTAGCATAAGGTCAAATTGTGTTCTGTCATGTTGCTGAAGATCATCCCAGAATGTTTTGCTGCCTTTAAGGTGTTACTTAAATCTAAGTTGAAAGAATGTTCTTATCATGTGCTTCCTTTTCCTGGAAAACACTGACCAGAAATTCAACAGGATCACCCACATAGATAGTCTGGCGAGAGGCAGAGTCTTTGGCAATGGATTCACCTCCTAAAAATGTGAAGCCTTTCACCCATCCAAAGGTACTCATAATACCACCATCTGTATGCTCCCCTCCCAATAGTCACATCAACCTGACCAGCTTAGTCCTGGAAGTCCTTCCCCACCAACAGATAGTAGTACCTTCACCAGAAGGATGCAGTGATTTGACAATGTGGCTTATTCTCATCTCAAGGGTGATAATAATGAGAGACAATGAATGCTGACCTTGCCAGCGACATCTATATCTTCAAAATCAATAAACAAGAAGAAATCCACCTCAGCTATTTATTCAGTTTTAATGCTCTCTCAGTATGACCTTATAATCATTTCTCCCTCAAGTTTATGTAGCTTCCCTTTCCCTTTCCTGTTCTGACATGTTTGTCTGTGGTCTCCTCTTGTGCCACTATGAGGCCACCCTGAAGGTGAATGAACAGCACCATCTGGGGAGTCTCTGACCTGATGGCATAAATATTGATCTCTCCTTCTGGTGTATTTATATATTAAAAAAATCAATTCCCCTCCCCTCTTTTTCTATTCACCACTCTTGTCTCTTACCTCATCTCACCTGCCCTGGTGACCCTCCTGCCCCCTTTTCTGCTATGGTCCACTCTCCTCTCCAATTAGATTCCTTCCTCTCCAGCCCTTTATCTTTCCTCCCCACCTAGTTTCACCTATCGCCTTCCAGCTTATTCCCCTCCTCCCATCTTTTTATTCTGGCATCTTTCCCCTTCCTTTCCAGTCCTGAAGAAGGGCCTTGGCCCAAAACATCGACTGTTCATTTTCATGGATGCTGCGTGACCTGCTGAGTTCCTTCAGCATTTTGTGTGTCCGTGTGTGTGTAGCTTTGGATTTCCAGCATCTGCAGAATTTCTCGTGTATATAAATTGGGGGTAAGTATCAGCCCCTTGGCTCCTCATAGCTGCGTTACCATTTAATAAGATCGTTGCTAATCTGACTGTAATGACTCATTCCCATTTACCCGTGGTAATCTTTCATCCCCTTGCCTATCATATATACATCTACTTTTGCTTTAATAATGTTGGAAAACTGCCTCCTCCTCCTATGAGGAAGAGATTTCCAACTATTTGAGAGAAGAAGTTTGTCTCACCTCAACTTTAAATGGATGACCCCTTGTTTTCAATCAATAACTCCTAATTCTAGATTCCCTTGGGATCTTTAAAGATAACGATTAGCTTGATTTGTCAAATATACATCAAACTGTTTTGTTTGTGTCAAATCAAATCAGCAATTGAATTGAATTGACTTTATTTCTTACATCCTTCACATGAGTAAAAATCTTTACATTACGTCTCCATCTAAATGTTCAGTGTGCAATCATAGTAATTTATAATAATTTATAATAAATAGATCAGTAAATGTACCATAGAAATACACTCAAATCAGCGTGAGTTCATCAGTCTGATGGCCTGGTGGAAGAAGCTGTCCTGGAGCCTGCTGGTCCTGGCTTTTATGCTGTGGTACCACTCCCCAGATGGTAGCAGCTAGAATAGATTGTGGTTAGGATGGCTTGGGTCCCCAATGATCCTTTTTACACACCCGTCCTTGTAAATGTCCTGAATCATGTGAAGTTCACAACTATAGATGCGCTGGGCTGTCTCTACCACTCTCTGCAGAGTCCTGCAATTAAGGGAGGTACAGTTCCCATACCAGGCAGTAGTAATGCAGAAAGTTCTTAGGATTTGGGGGCCCATACCAAACTTCCTCAGCCATTTGAGGTAAAAGAGGTGCTGTTGTGCCTTTATCACCACACAGCTGGTGTGTACAGACCACGAGGTCCTCAAGGAACATGAAGCTGTTTACCCTCTCATCCCCAGATCCATTGATGTCAATAGGGTTTAGCCCATCTCCATTCCTCCTGTAATCCACAACCAACTCCTTTGTTTTTGCGACATTGAGGGAGAGGTTGTTTTCTTGACACCACTGTGTCAAGGAGATGATTTCTTCTATGTAGGCCACCTCGTTAATGTTTGCGATTAGGCCAATCAATGTAGTGTCGTCAGCAAATTTAATTAGCAGATTGGAGCTGTGGGTGGCGATACAGTCATGGGTATACAGGGAGTAAAGGAGGGGACTCAGTACACAGCCCTGAGGGGCTTCTGTATTGAGAGTCAGGGTTGGAGGTGAGGGAGCTCATCTTACAGCCTGCTGGCGATCTGACAGGAAGTCCAGGATGCAGCTGCACAAGGCAGGGTCAAGGCTGAGGTCTCTGAGCTTCTTGTCAAGCCTGGTTGGAACTGTGATGTTGAATGCTGAACTGTAGTTCGAGAACAGCATTCCCACATAAGCATCCTTCTTCTCCAGATGTGTAAGGACCGTATGGAGAGCAGTGACTATTGCGTCATCTGTAAATCGGTTGCGTTGGTGGGTAAATTGTAGGAGGTCCAATTTGGGTGCTAGCAAGCCTTGATCAGCCTCTCAAAACATTTGCTTATTATTGAGGTGAGTGCAACAGGACGCCAGTCATTCAGGCATGTAACCTTGGTCTTCTTTGGTTCAGAGACAAAGGTGGATAATTTGAAGTAGGAAGGCACTCTACACTGGGAGAGGGAGAGATTAAAAATATCAGTAAACATACCTGCCAGTTGTGCTGTGCACATCCTGAGTACTCACCCTGGGATGCTGTCCGGTCCCACAGCCTTGCGACTGTCCACTCATTGGAAACATCTGCGTACCTCAGCCTCAGAGATGACCAGGTTGCAGGTTGTAGCGATGGTTTTCCTTGGAGGCTCTGTTAGCGACATCGAACTGAGCATAAAAGTGATTGAGCTCATCTGGAAGAGAGGCTGCAATGTTTGCGGCACCACAAAGTTTGGCTTTGAAGTCTGCGATGGTATGCAGCCTTTGCCACAAGTCATGTGTGCTATTCGTTGTGAATCTTGACTCAATCTTCTCTCTATATTGTTGTTTCTCGGCCTTGATAGCTTTGTGCAGATCGTAGCTGGTTTTCTTGAACTCTAGTTGATCGACAGCGATGTCAGGATTGTGCTAAGCAATCCAAAAGTATCGCCACACTTCTGGTGCCAACATAGCATGCCCACAACTTCCTATCCCTAACTCAGATATCTGTGGCACATGGGAGGAAACCAGAGCACTCAGAGGAAACCTATGCAGTCACGGGGAGAATGTATTCTTCATCCAACTCATTCACTCTTTCTCTTCCTTTACCCCTTCATAATCCTCCCATCTCCCCTTTCTCTCCTTAACTTATCCCTCCTACTGTTTCCCCCTCAATCATAAACTTTTCACTTCATAACCTCATTTCCTCTATCACTTCCTTTGCCTAGCCCTCATTCTTTCATCTGTCCCGTTATGATCTCTAATTCCCCACTCCCCTTCTCCCGTTCTCCTTAAGACATACTTTGCCACCCATACCATCACCCGTCCCTCATATGTCCTAAACTCTCTCGTCACCCTCCCAATTTAGACCCTACCACCCGCCTTCCCCCTCATCCATATTTGTTCTACCTTCCCTGTTAAGAACATGACAGATTTTATGCAAAAGATCTAGTTTTCTTGATGTTTCTCAGACCCCTGAAGGGTGAAATTCTCCCTTCTCTCCATAAGATTCAATTCAGACTCGAGCTCTTATACATCACTTATGTGCTTATTCTTATTCGCCATCGACAGATGTTGGAGTGCCAGCTGTTTGACGGAGAGCCATTGCACCTGAGCCTCATGATGGTTTAATTTTATAGCCGTGAACTTTTCAGTCATGAACGGAAATCCTGATTGCTTGACTCCTCTGTCTGTATTTCTTCGTTTCAGCAGTTATTGGGGTCATACAAGCATAATGCATATGTTACTGAACTATTAATCCAAAGCTTATTCTAGTGATTAAATCGAAAGTCACCATGATGGCTACGCAATTTAAATTCAACGAGATGAAACTGGAGTAAATGAGATGGTATCAGCAATCCATGAAAAAAGTGGATTAAGATTTTATTTAATCATCTTTAAGGAAGTGTAACCCTCAGGCTCGCCCAGCTCGCGTGCGTCTAGGGGAATCAGCCAAGCTAGGTAATCACGCTTGTGTGGATGCTGTGTAATGTATCCCCAGTTATGCACCAACAACGCAAAATATCAGACAGTACACCATATGCAATTAAATGATAGACTTTACGAATCTTAATCTGAATATAGGGTTAGTAATCAAAATTAACAAAACAAAAAAAGGGCCCAAGTCAAAGTCAAAATTACATTGGAGCTCACTCAATAGTCATTCTTCCACCATCAATCTCCTCCGAACGTCACCGACCTTCGGACCCTCAGATCCCAGTCCACTCCGTCCGGTGGTCTACCAGCTCTCTCCACACGCATCTTCCCTCTTCATCTCTCCTCAACAAAAGACCATGAAAAACCCAGCTCTCAGACACACGAAAACACAACATTTCTCCCATTGGACAGCCACTGAATTCCAAAGTCCCGTTATCTCTAGCCATAACCCAAACATCGCTGCTACAGAAAAACAGTGGAACATTACATAGAATCCATTACATTAGCCTTAGCAGTGAATCCTTCAGCGTGTTACAGAAGAACATAGCTTCCTACCCAATCTGGCCTCTGTATAGCAGTACCATGGCACAGTCCTGCCTTGGAAGCTGGTCATAAAGGTTCAGTTGCTTGTTATTCAGGATGAAGCAGTAAACTGATTTCAGCGTTGGCTTCACGGGAGAGGCCACGTGATAGTAGATAGTTGGCTGTCTGACTGGAGGCCTGTGACTGGTGGTGTGCCTCGGGTCAGTGATGGGTCTGTTATTGTATGTCATTCATATCAACAGTCTTGATGATAATGTGGTAAATTGGATTAGCAAACTTGCGGATGACACCAAGATTGGGAGCATAGTGGATGGTTTTCAAATCTTGCAGTGGGATTTGGACCAGCTGGAAAAATGGGCTGAAAAATGGCATATGGAATTTCAAGATTCAAAAACTTTATTGTCATTCTAACCGTACATCAGCTCTGCAGGGCAGAATGAGACAGTGTTTCCCAGGAGCAGTGCAATCATAACATAACAAATGCAACACTAAATAATAAACATAACAATAAATAGTAAAACACAACAGCCACATGTCAGTTAAAAACAAGTTATAAGTGTCCAGTGCAAGTTAAAAGTGTCCAAAGCAGAGTCAGGTAGAGCAGCTATTTAGCAGTCTGACTGCCTGTGGGAGGAAGCTGTTTAGTAGCCTTGTGGTTTTAGTTTTGATGCTCCTGTAACGTTTACCTGATGGCAGAAGAACAAACAGTTCATGGAGAGGGTGTGAGGGGTCTTTAATGATGTAGCGTGTCTTCTGGAGGCATCGACTCTGAAAGAGGTCTTGGACAGAAGGTAGGGAGACCCCAATAACCTTCTCTGCTCCCCTAACCACCCTCTGCAAGGCTTTTTTGTCAGCAGCACTGCAGCTGGAGTACCAAGTCGTGATGCAAAAGGTCAGCACACTCTCAACCACTCCTCAGTTGAATGTAGTTAAGATGTTAGTGGGGAGTGATGCCTGTTTAAGCTTCCTCAAAAAGTGCTATCTCTGCTGGGCTCGTTTCATAATCCCAGTTGTGTTCCTGGACCAGGTGAGATTGCCCGAGATCTGCACCCCAAGGAACTTGATGTTCCTTGATGGAAAACAGACAAGAGTGAGATGTTGTCTTTGGGAGGACCAACCAAGGTAGGACTTACAGAATGCATGATAAGGCAATAAGGAGTGTGTTAGATGGATCTGAGAATACAGTTCCATAATTCCTTGAAGGTGATTTCACAGGTCAATGTGGTCATAAAGAGAGCTTTTGGCACATTGGTTTTCATAAATCCAAGTTGTGAAGTTGGGATGTTATGTTGAAGTTGTATAAGATATTGGTGAGGCTTAATTTGGAGTATTCTGGTCACCCACCTAAAAGGAAGATATCAATAAGACATTGCTTCATTATAGGAAGGATGTGAAACCCTTAGAAAGGGTCCAGTGGAGATTTACCAGAGTACTGCCTGGATTAGAGAGCACATCTTATGAGGAGACATTGAGCAAGCTAGGGCTTTTCACTTTAGGGCAAAGGAGGATGAGTGGTAAATTGATAGAGGTGTGCAAGATGCTAAGAGGCATAGATCGAGTGGACAGCCAGAGACTTTTTCCTAGAATGGAAAAGGGGTTAATATGAGGGTGCATATGATGGAGATTGAAGAAGAGTGTCAGAGGTAAGGTTTTTACACAGAGCAATGGGTGCATGGAATTCCCTGCTCAGGTTGGTGGTAGAGGCAGATACATCAGGGACATATAAGAAACTCTTAGATTAGCATGTGGATGATAGAAAAATGGGATGGCTATGTGTGAGGAAAGAGGTAAATTGCTCTTGGAGGATATTAAAAGGTTGACACAACATCGTGAGCCAAAGGGTCTGTACAATGCTGTATGTTATAAGCTCTGGTTGAGATTGAAAGAGTACAGAGAAAATTTGCAAGGATATTTCCAGATCTTGAGGACCTGAGTTATAGGGAAAGGTTGAATGGTAGTATAGGAGAATCAGGGGAGATTTGATTGAAGAATACAAAATTGAGGGTTTTAGATAGGGTCAGGATAGAATAAATGTAGCACTGCAGTATTCTGTTTTTAGTGTACATGTTCGTCTTTCTGTCTGTTGATATGGTCTTCGTTTTCTGGAAAGCTTCTTTCGCCATTGCTATTCTGTATTTGATATCTGTGTCGCACCTGCATCGCTTGTTATTTGGCTGCCAAGATATCTGAATTTGTTGACTTGTTTGATGTTTGTATTTCCAATCTTGATCACAGATTATGGAATGTTTGTCTTTCTGGAGATGACCATTTCCAGAAATGGTAATATTAGCGGACAGAAAGACATGCATGTACACTAAAAACAGAATACTGCAGTGCTACATTTATTCTGTCTTGACTTATGGAAGTGAATGCTGGACCATTTCCCCAGCAATGGAAAAGAGACTAGAAGCAGCTGAATTGTAAAGGAGAATGTTAAAAATATCATGGACCACACACACACCAAATGAAGAAGTTCTCAGAACAGCCCAAGCAGTTAGATCACTCATAGAAACAATAAGAGAAAGACAACTCAGATTCCTAGGACATATCATGCGGAAAGATGAGCTAGAAAAACTCATACTCTCTGGAAAGATCGAGGGGAGCAAACCTAGAGGAAGACCTAGGCTTATGTACATCAAAAGCCTAGCCAGGTGGCTACACATCAAAGAAATTGAAGTCATCCAAAGAACGAGGGATAGATCTGTATGGAATACCATGGTCACCAACGTCCGCATCGGATATGGTACCTAGGCAGATGGACGTAGATAGGGTAGATATAAGCAGGCTTTTTCCACTGAGGTTGGATGAGACTAGAACTAAAGGTCATAGGTTAAGGGTGAAATTGAAAGCAGAGAGTGCAGAAGGACATCTTAGGAGAATGGGTAAAGAAGTGGCAGGTGGAATTTAGTGTTGGGAAGTGTATGGTCATGCACTTTGATGAAAGGAATAAAGGCAGAGAATATTTTCTAACTGGGGAGAAAATTTGAAAGACAGGTGCAAAGGGACTTTGGGAGTCTTCATGCAGGATTCCCTAAAGATTAATTTACAAGTTGAGTCAGTGGTAAGGAAGGCAAGTGCAATGTTAACATTCATTTTGTGAGGACTAGAGTATAAGAGCAGGGATGTGATGCTGAAGCTTTATAAGGTATTTGTCAGTTGTGCTTGGAGTGTTGTGAGCAATTTTTGGCCTCTTATCTAAGAAATGATGTGCCAGCCCAGAGAAGGTTCAAGAGGAATGAAAATTTTAATGTATGAGAAGCGTTTGATGGGTCTGGGCCTGTACACACTGGAGTTTAGAAGAATAAGAGGATATCTCAATGAAACACTTCAAATATTGAAAGGCCTAGATAGTGTGGATGTGGAGAGGAATTTTCTTATAGTCCATGAGTCTAGGATCAGAGAGCACAGCCTCAGAATAGAGGGACATCTATTTAGAACAGGGATGATAAGGAATTTCTTCAGCCAGAGGGTAGTGCATCTGTGGAATTCATTGCCACAGACAGCTGTGGAGGCCAAGTCACTGAATATATTTAAAGCAGAAGTTAAGTTCTTGGTTAGTCAGAGTTTCAAATGTTACTGGGAGAAGGCAGGAGATTGGAGCTGAGGGGGATAATAAATCAGCCATAATGGGAATAGTGGAGCAGACTCTATGAGCCAAGTGGACTAATTCTGCTCTTGTGTGTTTATGGTCTTGTACCTCTGAAAATGTAAAGCATTACTGAACAGCAGGGGTGGTCTCAATTATGTGTCCATTCTGTCCATCGCTTTTAAGAGGGGTTTCTCTGTCTTATTTTTGGCAAATGGAGTTGGAGTATTTTGGAGCAAAATATTTACTATGTGATTAAAGATGCAGTGTTCATTGTTCATGAGTGTAGAACAGCTACGGCCACTTACTACAGCACAGTCTTCTATGGCCTCAGTTGTGTTTTGACCTATTCACTTATTTTTTGTGAATTATTTGCTTTGTGAATTGCATGGTCCCAGTAAATCAGTGCTACTTGCCTATTTAAATTAATGGCATTCCCAGAGTTTCTACTGTTTAAATTGTATCATGAAGATGATGGGTTACTTATAAAATAATTGCAATCTGGTGCTGGAAGAAGCGTTCTTTTATAATCTTTTGCAGCATGTTGGTCTCACCAGTGTCCTAATCATCCCTGTTGGCCTTGAGAAGGGATTAGACCTCGACCTGTCCCAGTCCCTGTTTATTCTGGGTTAATACACTGATGTTGTAGGCTTGAGAGGACATTAAGAATCAATTGCAGTCAGCCAATCCTGCAAAAGACAGTAGTTTTGTTCCCTGAAGAGAATTAATAAGCAGTGTGAGTTTTACAGCTTCATTGTCACTTTTTATAAATTCTGTCTATTGAAATCAAAACAGCCCAAGAACCTTTCAAATTTTATTAGACCTGACTTCATACAGACTTGGATACAAGGTACCTAACTACTAGGATTTTCAGATTCTGTTAATTCTGTCTCTGAATCCATTGACTTGACTCTTTCCAGGAGCAAGAGTAGGGTTGATCATCATTAGCTTCCACGCTGTTCTTCCACATTGTTTCGTTTAGAATGGAATTGTTTTACTTCAGTTAATTATATTATTTTGAAATTAATTCAACAAAATTAATTGAAGTTAAATTGGAAGGGATCCTGGAAATAAATAAACAAAAAAAAAAACCTGCAGATGCTGGAGATCCAAGCAACACACACAAAATGCTGGAGGGACTCAGCAGGTCAGGCAGCATCTATGGAAAAGGGTACAATCGACACTTCAGGCCAAGACCCTTCGACAGGACTGAAGGGCCTCGGCCTGAAATGACTACTGTATTCTTTTTCCATGGATGCTGCCTGACCTGCTGAGACCAGTGAATAAGTAACTGAGCTTACCCATAGTTTCACGTAAAAAATTCTCTTTTAACTTTTACTTGAATTTCATAATAATTTGATTTTATTAGTAATATTATGAACATACCTAAATCCTTTTGAAGATAGATGATGAAGAAAGCTCATATGATAGTCTTAACTAGGGATATTTGATGATACACGGGGGGAAAATAAATCTTATCGATAATTGCATCTGGGAAAACAAGTCAAAAGATCAGCTTCATAATTCCACATCTCTGTTGAGAATATTTACCCCATGTTCTGCTACAACTCTGCAGTTCCTGTGATTAAAGCCTGTTCTGGGATATTTCATAGCCGGCTGATGTGCTTGACTGGAAATAAACAACTAATTTAAGCAAGCTGCAACTTGCTGAGCAGGATATCAGCATGTTGGTGCAGGGGACCCTGGCAGTGAGTTTTACCCAGGAGGCTGCGCTACCTGTCAAGGGCAAGGAGTAGATGCTTAGATTACTGGAGTTCCTCTCCCCTTTCCAGTTACTCTGTTGTCTCATCATAGTAAACTATATTTCATTCTCATTGTTTCAATACTAACCATTATTTTTAAAAGACTTATTTAATATTTTAAGTGGTATCCCACAAAAGAGTTAGCTCTCTGTTTTCCATCTTCATACTCTGTTTTTGATGACTTTAATAAGGAAGCTGCTTCCAATCTTTCCCTTTTTAACCATCCTCTGACCCTGTGCCTGGACTCCCAGGTTAACCATTTTTACATCAAAATTGAGAATCTGGCTTCACTTTATAATTTTTTGTTTTGGAACATTTTATATTATAGCAGTTACAAAATGTAAGTTATTGTAAAGGTGCATGTGTTTTAAACAAGATTTTTCATTTACAGTATTCCTCTTGAACTCATGGTAATGTGACATGAGAATCTCAGTGAATACTTTAGATCAGGGGTTCCCAACCTTTTTAATGCCATGGACCAATACCATCAAGCAAGGGGTCTGTGGATCTCAGGTTGGGAACCCTTGCTTTAGATTTTCTTCCTTTTTGCAAGTGTCTCAGAGCAAATCCTTTATTCAAGCATTTAAGTGATGCAGGAGCATTAATACACTGATGGTAATACTTTCCTCCTTATTGTTTGTGTGTGTGTGTGTGTGTGTGTGTGTGTGTGTGTGTGTGTGTGTGTGTGTGTGTGTGTGTGTGTGTGTGTGTGTGTGTGTGTGTGTGTGTGTGTGTGTGTGTGTGTGTGTGTGTGTGTGTGTGTGTGTGTGTGTGTGTGTGTGTGTGTGTGTGTGTGTTTCGTTTCAGTTTTCCATCAACTGCAGAATCTCCTGTGCCTCAACTAATGATGACTTCAGTGTAAACAAGTCACTGCCCGCTCCTAGCTATACTCCATCATTCCTAGTATTCATCTTGCTTGTATACTTTCACTTGATTCTCAATCTACGCTATCTCAGCAAAGCTTCTGTGCAGTATACCCACAGTGAAACACTGCTCCTGTTGTTTTCCCCTCTCTGTTGACATTTGTAACCCTTGGAGGACCATGGAGTGTAGCTTTCAAGTAACAAGTGCAATCAGATGTGTAAAGAGGAACTCTCATCATGCAGCTGAGGCCAAGGACATAATTGTCAGTAAAAGCAATCAGCTTTCAGCAGAGGTGTTGGCAAACTAATTTGTGCCTCTTATTCACATTTGTATATGCTTATTTACTCAAATGTTTTAAAACATTTTATTTTTCAGACTGAACGAGACTTCTTTGGACGGCGGGTGGACAGAAATAAAATTGTTCTGACTTCAGGTATACTTGCATAGTTACCCATTTCCTCACGAACAGCAGCCACATTTCTCCTTATCATTTCACTAGTCCCTCCCTCCCCACCACTGCTCTTTTAATGAAACACTGCTTTTTGATTGAGTTCCTTAACTTCTTAAATTGCCTTGAAGTATCTGGGAATTGATTGTTGATGTTCCATACTGCTGACAGAACCCCAGGCAAAAAAGTTATAAGGATATTAAGATGTTGCATCATTTTTCTGTGAATGCTTTTGATCTATTGGATATGGGAGATGTGTATTAAAACATGGTTTGCCAAGGCTCTTGGAGGAAAGATGGAGGACAGGGGTAGAAGCTTATGAGGAATTTTTTCAACCGGATTTGATAGCCCATCATCAGTTACACTGTATGTCCCCCCCTTCCATGTTACATTCATTGTGCAAGGAATTCAAAGTGTGAATTTTCTAGCACCGAACCTTTGAATATTTTGCTCTCAGCAATACAGCCAGCTCACTGTCTTTTTGCAGCTCTCCTGGACCCCAGTCATATAATTGCAAGAAGTGACTGAACAAAAATGCATTTTAAAACAAAGGGTTTAGTAGGGTGGTATTAGTTCACTGAATCATATACAAGAGAGGCCATTCAGTCAATCATGCTTCTGCTGGCTCAATAGGAAACCCATCCAATTACTCCAATTCATGAACATGAGAAATTCTGCAGATACTGGAAATCCAAAGGAACACACACAAAGTGCTGAAGGAATTCAGCAGGCCAGGCATCATCCATGAAAATGAATAAACAGTTGACCTTTTTGGGCCAAGACCCTTCTTCAGGACTGAGAAGGAAGGGGGAAGGTGCCAGAATAAAAGGTTGGGGGGAGGAGAAGGAGGCTCGCTAGACGGTGATAGGTGAAGCCAGTTGTGTGAGAATGGTCAAGGGCTGGAGATGAAAGAATCTGATAGGAAAGTGGACCATCGGAGAAAGGGAAGGAGGAGGGGACTCAGGGCGAAGTGATAGTCAAGTGAGAAGAAGCAAAATGTCAGAGTGGAGAATAAGGAAGGGCAGGGGGATTTGTTTACCAGAAGGAAAAATCAATATTCATGCTATAAGGTTGGAGGCTACCCAAATAGAATATAAGGTGTTGCTCCTCCACCCTGAGGGTGGCGTCATCTTGACACAAGAGGAGGCTAAGGACCAACATGTCCAAATTATTCCAATTCTCCTGCCCATTTCAGCTAGCCTTCGCACACATATTTCCAGTTTTTTTTTGAAAATTATTATCAAGTATGGTTTCACCAGCCTTTCTGGCAGAATCCCAAATCATACCCCACTGTGCAAAAATAAACATTAGGATCATTTACTAATTTTCTTACATCTGCAAGTTTCTTCTTCATTATTCTATCAAACTTTTTAATTTCTATTAAATCCAGCATTTTTAGAGAACATCATGTCCTCATATCTGTCACTGAGATGAATTGGTAACTGACTGCAAACTCAGCAGCAGGTCCTGGTAGCCAGTATCACTGTTGTCTTCGGCACAGCTTGGTCAGAATATAAAAATAATTCAGTAATAGTTGTTCAGAGCAGTACGTTTCTTTCACCATCTCATTGTTTCCATGGTGACATGACTTTTGTTTTCCCCAGCAAAACAAAGTCTCTAATATTCTGTGAGGTTGATTGTTCAGTTGATGACTTACATAGCAAACAAGGGCTTAGTTTTTCAGTTTAATTTACCGCATCTTCAGAGGAGCAATTTAACATCATGCTGCATGAATTATCTCTGCAAACATCTTTCTCGAGAATTATTTCTATATTTCAGTCGATATGTATAAATGACGTCAATTATTGGAAGTCAGCTGTATTGTTAATATCTTGTTCCCACTTTGATTGAGGTAACACCTCTTTCTTACAAAAAAAATGCATTTTGAAGATTTGTTTTCTTCAGAAGTCTGCATTTGTAATAGCTTTGTTAGTCTACAGGACTAACAGGACTCTGTCATTTTGCAAATAGATTTTGTGCAAAAGAATTCTGCCTAATAGGATTATGATTATGGCACTCCAAATTAATTTTGAACCTTATATTGTCAGTAAAATAAGAAAGCAGTCAGACTATTAGCATTTAGGTCTTGATCTTGGATCTTTTGCATATAGGGGCAATATGCAGCTCCGTGTCTGTCCACGAGTTTCCCTTCTGCTATCCTTTGTTTCTTGGATTTTGTGATTTTCTAGTTATTTAGTGCATTGTGGCTATGTAATCCTGCAGACTGAGATGATAAAATGGTTGTTCTGTGTTATAGTTAGGATGGCAAAATCACACAAATATTAGACCATGTCCAAACTTGGAATAAAACCAGGTACACATATGATTTCCAATATTTCCTGAAATCCTGAAAGCAATTCAGGCTCAAGGACTGCTTCTACTCAATGTTAGTGGTCCCCGAGCATGATGAGCTAGACTCCTGACCTCTGTCTACTTTGTTATGACCTTGCACCTTATTGTCTGCCTGTACTGCACTTCCTCTGTAACTATAACACTATTCTACATTCTGTCATTATTGTACCTGGTACTACATCAATGCAGTGTTGTGATGAATTGATATAAAAGGTATACAAAATTGGGTTTTCAATGTACCTTGGTACATGTGACAGTAATAAACCAATTTACCAGTTCTCACAGGGCATACAGGGATTGTGAAAGCTCCCAAGTAAATTCTTTCTTTAAGTTGCCAGCTGTCCATCGTGAAAGTCCAAGAAGAAAATTTTGGCCGGGGATAACGTGTACAGTGTGGGAGAACTGTTACAATACAATTTTTGTATTTATAACATTCTTTATAGTTGAGTGCCAAATATAGCTGTCTGATTAAATGTACACATTCCATAAATTTCTGTCAACATATTGATTTTTATCTCTCTTCCCTCGCTCCCCCACAGTGACTGCAGGTGCTGAACCTGTGATGGAATCAGCTGAAAAATTAATTGGAAAAGCAGTTGGAAAAAGTGATGTGTGGTTCCGATTCAACGAAGGGATGTCCAATGCGGTTAGGCGCAATATTTATATAAGAGATCTGCTCTGAGAATGTGCCAGGATTACGAGAATAAAGAGCAGCAGTTATTTAAATAGGAGGAAGAAGGTTGCACATTCTTACACTGAGCAGAACTCTCACTTGTGCTTGAGCTCCCACAGGTCTGAAGACTAAGCAGGTGAGCCTGTCTTTCCTTTGCCACTTCCTGTGGAAGATGAGTTCCAGTCAAATGGCACTAATATCTGAGCAACTTCAGTACTGTTGTGTAAGCATGCACAAGAGACCAATTTGGTTGGACAAGTAGTAGGTTTCGAATCTATTTTTCTACTAAAAGGAATACTCTGCTGAATGTTACTTATTGGTACTCGGGTATGAGTGTTTAATGTCAAGTGCCATCTGCCAGCAGCCAGTTGTAGCTCTACAATACTGAAGAACCCTGTTGGCTAGGTTGGATGACTGCTTTCGATCTCAACTTTGATTGGAACATAAAGTAGTGTTTGCTTCAGCAAACGTGGGATTCCAGCTTTGACGGACACTTAATGAAGTCTTGTTGTCATTAATTATTGCTTTATTTGTCATCTTTCTTTTACATTGCTTCTTTCTATTTGTACAAAGAAGTTGATTATCACTCATACAATGACTTTGCTTGGAATTACCATAAAATGTACAAAAAATGTAATGTATGTGTTTAAGAATTTAAAAGACTTTTCCAACAAAATTCTCCTAGAGAATCTCTTTCTTTACAAATCAATTAATTGTTTTACACAACAAGCAGTTTGAAAACGTCAAAGTATAGCACATTTGCCTTTCTCTACCCATGGGTTGTTCTTCATTAGCTCTGGGTTGAGGAATGGGTCGTTTGGAACTCCTTCTTCTATCCACTTCACAAAACTTCCGCAGGAAAATGGAATAGAAAGGAGAGGTGATTAGTTGCTGAATACATATTCATAGAACCAGTAGATCAATACAGTCGATATCACACTAAGTTTATTTTGAAAACCTAATTCGTTCTTGCTTGCTTTGCTAGGGACATTGGGGTAATAAAATTATGTATCCACACAGGGAGAAGGCAAACAATGATTATCTTAATAATGGTAACTTGAGTATTACTTTTATCTGAATATTCATTATGATTGATGGAATTAAGAGCATAACAATATCTAGTTCCTATGTTCTCAGCTTGACCCTCAATCTCACTGCATCTTGTGCAGTTTAGCTTCCTTCTAAAATTCCATCTCTGATCTTCCTGTACATTGTGTAAGAGCTCAACTAAGGGCTTGCCCGTCTCCTTGATTATATTTTATCCCAGCCTCCAAGGGGTGATGCAAAACTCCTCCCTGTGGAAAAATACATAACATTCCTTCTCAGTGCCAGAAGTGATGCTGGAAATTATGCATCTCTCCTAATCCCTTTTATGTTGCATTAGCTTAAGCAACCCAGCACACAAGTATAGTTTTTGACAGTAGTACTCTTTATGGAACAAGACTATTAGTAGTCCTGCAGTACCAGAACCACTGTTGCTTTCTCTGCAGAATTCAAGTTCGCTGGAACGAGAACCAAACCAATATCTGTCCCATCCCTCCAGCTGCAGCTTTTGAATAGACCCCATCATTTACATGAATAGCGTCTGACTTTTGAAACAGGCACACTGTTCCATCCTCTTTCAGAGGCTGAGAGTATCAGACTGGGAAAAAAGTTTCAAGGATTTGCTCAGTGACTCTTTGAAGAGGGACAACAATCCCACTGAGTCTTTGGCTTCCCTGACCTCAAACTGAAGAAGCAGAAGTCAGGACAAATGTACTCTGTGCAGGTTTGACATTGTGCAGGATGGCTGCTTACATAAAAACTACAAAAGTAGTAATTTACTCAATAATTGTGTGGAAAACCTATTGCCTTCCTTGATAAATGCTTGTTCAGATATTGTAGTCCGTTTACTCTGTTTCTGCCAACTCTCACTATCCAGCCGAGGGTAAGGGCAAGGAAAAATTATAACTGTCTTATTTCCTAGCCGAAGCTGAAGTTTTGTTGAGAAGAAGTGCATGCATGCACACTGATGCAGCTGGAGTTTTGTTATATGTGTGTTGGCTTATGGTCTGATCATGTAGACATTAGCACAAGAGTTTCTGCAGATGCTGGAAATCTTGAGCAACCTGCAGCACACAAAATGCTCAAGGAACCCGGTGGATCAGGCTTCATCTGCGGAGGGAAATGAACATTCAATGTGGAGGCAGAGACTCTTCATCAGGACAGGTGAAAGGTCTCAGCCTGAAATGTCGATCATTCATTTTCATCCATCAATAATGCCTGACCTGCTTAGTTCCTCCAGCATTTTGTGTGTGTTGAATTAGTGGGAATCTAGTTGAATGACAAATCAAACAAAAAAAAAAGAATAAGGTCTTAATTTTCCTGTGTTTCCTTAAAACAAGGAAAATAAACATGAAGCAAATATGACCGTATCATCTATTGAAACTGCATCCATTCAACTTTTAAATGTTAAATTTTTTAACTGGATTTGTTTTTTATGAATACAGCCCATTGCCAATGCTGAAACAAATATTCTCAGCTTGAGAATAAACAAAGCCAATGGTTTTAATTTCTATGTGCAGAACCAGTAATTATAGATTCAGTTTGACTGATGAAGTCTTGCATAAATATGCAAGGACACAAAGCATCTTTGTGTTGGATGTTTATTCAGTTTTTCTTACTCATATATGAGATGCAAGGCATCACGAGATGGCAATGAACTACCACTTTAAACTGCTACAATCCTTCTGAAGGTACTCCCACATGACTATGTGGTAAAGCGTTCCAACATCCTGACTCAGCGATAATAAGAGAATGATTTATTTCCATGTCCGGATAGAATATCTCTAGAGGGTGGTGTTCCCATGCACTTTCTTGGTGAAGCAGAGATAGTGAGTTTAGAAGGTGCTATCACAAGAGCCAATGTAAACTTAGTTTATAACTTCTGTGCATCACAACAAAGGTCCATTGATGCTGGATAAGTATATAAGAAATTACAACAAGAGTGCTTCAAAGGGTTCCTTGATCCTACTTCATCATTCAAAAAGATAATGGCTAATTAGAACTTGGCCTCTCACTCCATTTTCTTGCCTCTCACTCCACTTAACCTTTGAGTCTCTCTGTGTCCAATAATACTTGAACGTATTCAATGACTCAGCCTCCTTGGCAAACTAGGATAGAGAATTCCAAAGATTCACGGCCCTTTTAAAGAGGAAAGTCTGCTTCAATTTTTATTTTAAATAGATGTGCATTTATTCTAAAATTACAGAGAGCCAATCAAGTGAGCTGCTTGTTCAAGTTGGTTTTGAACCATTTGGGTATTGTTTGAGATACAGTCATTCAAATGGAGGGTGCAGTAGTTCAATCTAAAGCCAGTGTATTGTGCCTAAACAAGGGAGACTACAATGGGAATAAGGGAGGAATTGGATAGGGTAAACTGGGAATGCAGGCTATGGGGTGGGACAGTTGAGGAACAGTGGAAGACATTCAAAGCGATTTTTCACAGTGCTCAACCAAAGTATATTCTATTTAAAAGCAAGGACAGTAAGGGTAGGGAGAGGCAGCCATTGATAACTAAGGAAATAAAGGAAGGCAGCAAACTAAAAGCTTGCGCATACAAAGTTGGTAAGGGTAGTGGGAAACTGGAAGACTGGGTAAACTTTAAAAAGCAACTAAGTGAGCAATAAAGATAGGGAAGGTAGATTATGAATATAAACTAACACAAAATATAAAAACGGATAGTAAAATTTTTATAATTATATAAAGCAGAAAAGGGTGGCCAAAGTAAACGTAGGTCCCTTGAAGAACGAGAGGGAATTGATATTGGATAATGATGAAATGGCTGAGGCTTTGAATGACTATTTTGTGTCAGTTTACATGGTTTTTGTCTAACATGCCGAAGAGATATGCTATACATGCATTGGGAGGTGAGTACCTCAATATAATAGCTATCACTAAAGAGGTAGTGCTGAGCAAACTTGTGGGCCTAAAGATAGAGAAGTCCTCTGGTCCTGATGGATGCATTCCAGGGTACTGAAAGAAATGACAGAAGTTACAGTAGAGGCTTTGGTGATGATTTACCAAAATTCTCTGGACTCTGGGCACGTCCCAGCAGATTGGAAGAAGGCAAAAGTCACGCCACTGTTCAAAAAAGGAAGTAGGCAAAAGGCAGGTAACTATAGACCAGTTAGTTTAACACCTGTTAATGGGAAAATGCTTGAAGCTATTATTAAAGAAGAACTAGCAAGGCATCTGGAAAGAAATGGATCCATCAGGTAGATGCAGCATGGATTCAGCAAAGACAGGTCCTGTTTGACAAACTTACTGGAGTTCTTTGAGGATATAACAAGCGCAGCGGATAGTGGGGAACAGATGAATGCTACTTACTTGGATTTCCAGAAGGCATTCGATAAGGTGCCACATAAAAGACTTATCCATAAGATAAGGATACGTAGAGTTGGAGGTGATGTATTAGCATTGATAGAGAATTGGTTAACTAATAGAAAGCAGAGAGTTGGGATACATGGGTGTTTCTCTGGTTGGCAATCAGTGGCGAGCTAGGCCTGCAACTCTTCACGATATACATTAACGATCTGGAAGAGGAGACTGAGTGTAGTGTATCTAAGTTTGCTAATGACACTAAATTGAGTGGAAAAACAAATTAAGCAGAGGTTTCAGAGAGTCTGCAGAGAGATATAGATAGGTTAAGTGAGTGGGTAATTGTCCGGCAGATGGAGTACAATGTTGGTAAATACGAGGTCATCCACTTTGGAAGGAAAAATGGAAGAGCTGATTATTATTTAAATGGTAAAAAATTGCAGCATGCTGCTGTGCAGAGGGACTTGGGAGTGCTTGCGCATGAATCTCAAAAGGTTGGTTTACAGATGCAGCAGGTTATCAAGAAGGCAAATTTTCTCTGAGAAGAAAAATAAACATTTGACATTTGATACTTGACCCTGTAGGGCCTCGGCACAAAATATCAATAATTTATTTTCTTCCATGGATGCTGTCTGGCCTGCTGAGTTCCTACAGCATTCTGTGTGCATGTTGCTCACGAGTTCTAGCATCTGCAGAATCTCTTGTGTCTTTGATTTCACTGGCTGACATAACTAAGTTCTTGGTCAACGGAGCTCCTTAACCATATGATGTTGATTGTAGTGACTTCATCTTTGAAAATACATTGAACATCAAGGCTCAGTGGTTAGAATCTCTTTTAGGAAATGGGCCTGGCACTTGCAGAGCAGAAATGTTCATTTCTTTTCATCTGCCCATGGCTAGAAATTGCTCTGTCTTGCTGCCTGAAATCATACATTGCTATCACTTTCAGAGGAGCTGTGGAAGGAACACAGCTATGATCGCTGATGATTGAACAAATTTCTGATATCTGGGTGGAAGGTCACTAATGAACCAGCTTAGTCTGGTGCAGATTAGGTGGAATATGAGGATAAGAAATCTGTACATCTGTACAGGACTTTGGTACCACAAGTAGAACAGGATATTCAATTTGATTTCATTTACAGAACATTTTTCATGTCTTGGAGACAATGCAGCAAAGGCGAATAAACCCTCCTCAGGCTTCCAGCCAGGAAGAAGATGGCAGAGTTTGGCATCAAAATGTTGGTTATAATCGATAACTGTACCCATCTGGAAGCCCAAGAAGAGTTTATTCATCAAGCACTCGGTCCTTTTTCAATGCAACAAAGGTTAACAAATGAGTGACGGGTTTGTGGAATGTCCTACCAGGGATGGTGGTGGTGGTAGTGGTACATAGATTAGGGCCATTTAAGAAACTTAGGTAAGCACATGGATGATAGAGAAGTGGATGGCTCTCTAGGAGGGATTTTAGATTGGGTTAAAAGGTTGGCACAACATCGTGGGGCGATGGACCTGTACTGTGCTGTACTGTTCTATGTTCTATCGTCCTCTCAGTACCAACAAGTTGCAAATGCTTCAGCAGTGTCTGAGTCCTCTCGCACTCCTACCCATGGTCAAATGTATCTGCAGCAGATTCGATACAAGTGAGTGGCTTGCAAGGTCATTATAAGAGCAGACTGGTGTCAAATATTGCAAGGGTATCTCTTCCCTTAAGGACATTAATAGCTAGATGACATTTTATGGCAATCCAGTGAGTTCATAAGTTAAGGATTGGTTTCTAATTTCTCATTTATTTAATCAATTGAATTTAAACTCTCCACTTGAACTGGAAAATTCTTTCTCAAGATTTTCAGATCTGGCAGCTGGATTTCTGGTACCTGTGTCACATTGCCTTAGTTGCCTTACTCCAAGTTGTCAGTGGTATTAATAACAATAAAACTTGCTGAATTTCTTTATTCTAGGCAGGTACTGTTAAATAGCAGAAATTCTAATGGGGAATAACACCAATAATTAGGGACTTTTACCAGCAAACCATTCAATGGAGATGTTTTAGCATTAGCTCCCGATATTTCAACCACATGAAGCCATTTGTATTTACTGTACTTTTAGATTATTGATTTCCACTGTTGGGTTTTATTAATGCATCTTCTACATTACATTATGCAATTAGTAAATCATCTTGAGACATAAAGCTCATATCACTGCATGTCTAATTTATATCATTCCTTACAAATCTGTTCAAACACTGAAAGGTCAGAGTATTTTTAAGATAATGCATCTATCAAATATTATGCTCAGTTATTTTCTGGTTGGTGGTTAAGATTTGGTTCTTGCAAATTAGTAATGCGATGTTTTATCTAGGATCCCTGGTAAATTCTCAGTGCATTGATCTATAACAGATCAAGTAGGGGCTGTGCTCAAACCTTGCTATGTGCTAATAATGCTCATTTCAACCAGGTTTAAAGTAGAGACACACTGCACTTCACTTCAAGCCACCCAGAGTAAAGAAACTAATTTTCTCACTTTGTACTGTCACCCATACACACCCACCAGCTCATGTTGTACTCCACTACAGAGTTCTGGATTTTAAGTGAACGTGACCAGCCACGGTATTGCTGATCCTAATGAATAAACACCGCTCTAGCCGATTACATCGAACCATGAAGAATGACCACTCAGTTGAGGTAGAGAGTTAAGACCATAAGATATAGTAACAGAATTAAGCCATTTGGCCCATTGAGTCTGCTCTGCCATGTCATCATGGCTGACCCAATTTTCCTCTCAGCCCCAGTCTCCTGCCTTCTCCCCGTATCCCTTCATGCCATGCCTAATCAAGAATCTATCAACCTTTTTGTTAAATATATATACAGACTTGGCCTCCAAAGCTGCCTGTGGCAACTAATTCCATAGATTCACCACTCTTTGGCTAAAAAAATTCCTCCTTATCTCCTTTTAAAAAGGCTCCTGCTCTATTCTGAGGCTGTGTCCTTTGGTCTACGGCTTTCACACCATAGGAAACATCCCCTTCAGATTCACTCTATCAAGGCCTTTCACCATTCGATAGATTTCAGTGAGGTCACCCCTCATTCTTCTGAATTCAGGTGAATATAGACCCAAAGTCATTGAACTCTCTTGATATGACAAACTGTTCAATCCTGGAATCATTTTCGTAAACCTCCTTTGAACCTTCTCTAGTTTCAGCACATCTGTTTTAAGATGAGGGGCCCAAAACTGCTCACAATACTCCAAGTAAGGCCTCACCAGTGTTTTATAAAGAGGTATTAACAATTGTAAAATGGAATCAGTCAGTAGCTTTGGAAAAGAGGAAGTGAGCAAACAGTAGCTGAATAAAAGAATATCACTTCTACTGAGGTACACAGCAGCTACTTGAATATATAATAAAACAATCTGTCCATAGTTGACTACTCACTGAATCAATATTACCCCACAAACTATGTAAACTAATGATATCATTAAAAATTAATCATCCTTATCACCCTTCTGGTCGGTACATCACAATGTGCTGGGAATCGAATAGTTGAGCATTATTCATAATATGGAATGATGCCCTCAGCAGTTTAATCTAGTTTTCCCCTGGAAATTTGATTTCATAGAATTTAATCTATGGTATCCAATCATAGAATCAAAAATCCAATTGCCTTATTGGATAACTTAAATCGGTAAGATGTATCTTTGATCCAACATTAGTGCAAAATAGTCTTCTTGATGTAGTTTGATTTCCAAGCTCAATGAGCATAAAAAATACATTTTAAAAGGAAGTGTTTTAGTCCATTCACTCCTCCCCTTACGATTTATATTTTTATAATCATTGAGAGAATTTCAGAGCTGATGAAAGTTTTCTGGTTCATTTATTCCTGAGATGTAGATGCTATTAGAAAGAACAGCATCTATAAACTATCCCTGACTGCTTCTGAGACCACCTGCTTGAACTACCTCAGTTCATGTGTGAAAGTACTCCCGCCATGCTGTTAGTTGCGATGCTACAAGGTTCTTAACTAGAAACAGTGAAGAGATGGCACTGTTCTGTCAAGGACAGGATGGTGTGTAACTTGAATTATAAACTCACACTCTAAAATTGCTAAAAGTACATCAATTGTTTCTGCTTGAAATGTCCTAACCTCACGGTCAACATCTGTATTTCACCAAGTTTGAAAGTTAGAATACTTAGTCACACGAAGTTCCCTAGCAATCCTCTAAATTTACCCATAAATGTTTAATGACAGCTCATGAAGGGTGTGGACCCAATACATCAGCTGTTTATAGACACTGCCTGACTCGCTAAGTCCCTCCAACTTTTTGCGTTGCTCCAGATTCCATAATCTGCAATTTCTGGAGTCCAACTTCACACAGATTCCTAAATAATTTCTTTAGCCAGAGGATAATGAATCTGTGGAATTCATTGTCATAGACAGTTGTGGAAGCCAAGTCATTGGTAATATTTAAAGCAGATGTTGATAGGTTCTTGATTAGTAAGGGTGTCAAAGTTTATGGAGAGAAGTCAGAAGAATGAGGTTGAGAGGGATAATAAATCAGCCATAATGGAATGGCTGCCCCAATGTCTTATGCCTTATAAACCTGAAACCCGATGCTTCACAAAGATGAGAAAATCTGCAGATGCTGGAAATTCAAGCAACACACACAAAATGCTGGAAGAACTCAGCAGGCCAGGCAGCATCTATGGCTAAGGGTAAAAAAATCAGCATTTTGGGCTGAGACCCTTCATCGGGACACTGATGAAGGGTCTTGGCCTAAAACGTCGACTGGTTACTCTTTTCCATAGATGTTGCCTGGGCTGCTCAGTTCCTCCAGGGTTTTGTGTGTGTTTCCCAATGTATCCAGATTAAAGAACCCATCTGCTCACATCGTACTCCACCAAAATGCCACCCTGCAGAGTTATGGATTTGCTAGAAACTTTGGAGAGGGGTTAAGCCAATTTGACAGAGGGAAGGGCAGGTTGTGTTGAGGAAGCTGGGAGGCTGCAGAAGGACTTAGACAGATTAGGAAAATGGGCAAGGAAGCAGGAGATGTAATAAAATGTCAGGAAGTGCATGGTCATGAGCTTTAGTGGAAAGAATAAAAACAGACTATTTTCTAAACGGGGAGAACATTCAAAAATACGAGGTGCAAAGGGACTTGGAATTCCTCATGCAGGATTCCCTAAAGGTTAACTTGCTGGTTATATTAGTGGTGAGGAAGGCAAATGCAATGTTCATATTCATTTTGAGAGGACTAGAATATAAAACAAAAATGTAATGCTGAGGCTTTGTAAGGCACTGCTGAGGCCTCACTGGGAGTATTGTGAGCAGTTTTGTGTCCCTTAGCTAAGAAAGGATGTACTGACATTGGAGAGGGTTCAAGGGATGTTCACTAAAATGATTCTGGGAATAAAAAGCTTATCATAGGAGGAGGGTTTGATGGCTTTGGGTCTGTACGTATTGGAATGCAGAAGAATGAAGAGGGGATCTCATTGAAACCCATCAAATATTGAAAGGCTTAGATAGAGTGGATGTGGAGAGGATGTTTCCTATGGTGGGGGAGTCTAGGACCAGCGGGCACAACCTCAGAATAGAATGGAGATGAGGAGGAATTTGTTTAGCCAGAGAGTGCTGAATCTGTGGAATTCGTTGTCACAGACGACTGTGGGAGCCAGGTCATTGGGTGTATTTAAAGCAGAGACTGATAGATTCTTGATAAGGCAAGGTGTGAAAGGTTATGGGAAGAAGGCAGGAGAATAGGGTTGAGAAGGAAATGGATCAGCCATGATCAAATGGCGGAGCAGACTTTATGGGTTGAATGGCCTCATTCTGCTCCTATGTATTATGTCTTAAGGTTTTGTCAGAAAGCACTCAGGATTATACAGTATTTTTCATGTGGTTGCACTGCCTATCTGCCTATTATGACTAGACAACACTACAAGGTATAAAAGGGCCGATGGACATAAAGAAATGAAACAATATAGATTTCTAAATTTCTTTTGAGGATTCGTTTCAAATATTAATTGTCCCTTCCTCAGAGAAGCTCCTGTAGATCTGCTTTCCTGCTGTTAAACAGGACTAAATTAATTTTTTTTAAAGAAGTTCTAAAGATGATCACAAAATTAGGTATTCACTTGTTTAATTCTGTTTGAACGGTAAACAAGGCTCCAACCTGCCAGGGAGCCCTGTGTCCTGCCTTGTGTATTACCAGAATCATCTTTAACATCATCCATGTGGTAGATGGCAGTTCAGTTTAAAGGCTAACATCAAAGGCATCACCCTGAACTATGAAAAGCTCCCTCAGAAGTGTTGTCCTATAACCATCCCTTACTCAAGCATATGGGGGGACATGTGGCATGTTGGCACCTTTTATCAGTAGCTCTTTGTGACTTGATTGCATTGCTCCACCAGCCTACTTGGTTGCAGTGATAACTGCAGGGTGATATCAAAGCTCAGTCCTGTATCTGATCTGGTTATTGTGCATTGGATTGACAACTAGAGAGTTTGCATCCCTAACCCACCCTCGTACTTAAAAAGCGCCATTGATCACAGTTCAGAAACAGGTTACATGCCTCCACGCTTTTATCAACAATTAGCATCACACAGGGGAAAATGAGTGGAAAAAAAATTAAATTCAAAGACCACTTCATCTCCTGTGGCATTAGACCATAAAACGCAGAAACAAAATCAGGCCATTTGACCCATTGACTTCACTCTGCCATTTCATCATGGCTGATCTATTTCCCTCTCATCCCCATTCTCCTGCCCTCACCCCGTAACCTTTCACACCCCAACTAATCAAAGATCTAACAAACTCTGCTTTAAATACACTGAATGACTTGATCTTCACAGCTGCCTGTGGCAACGAATACCTTAGATTCACTACCAGCTGCTTAAATAAATTCCTCATCTCCATTCTAAATAAATGCCCCTCTATTCTGAGGCTGTGCCCTCTGGTCCTAGATTCCCCACCATAGGAAACACCATATCCTCTCCATATCCACTCTACCAAGGCCTTTCAACGTTTGATAGGTGTAAGTGAGATTCCACCACCCCTCCCCCATTCTGATAAACTACAGCAAGTACAGGCCCAGAGTCATCAAATGTTCATCGCCTTTCACTCCCGGAATCATTTTTATGATCCTTTGAATCCTCTCCAACGTCAGCACATTCTTTCTTAGTTAAAAGGACCAAAATTGCTCAGAATACTCCATGTGCCTTATAAAGTCACAATATTATATCCTTGTTTTTACCTATATTCTAGTCTTCTTGAAATGAATGTTTACATTGCATTTGCCTTCCTCACCACTGACACAATCTGCAAGTTAACCATTAGGGAATTCTGCACAAGGATTCCCAAGTCCCGTTGCACCTTGGATTTTTGAATTTTTCCCCCGCTTAGAAAATAGTCTATGCTTTTATTTCTTCTACCAAAGTGCATGGCCATACACTTTCTGACACAGTATTCCATCTGCTACTTCTTTGCCCATTCTCCTAATCTGACCCAAGTCCTTCTGCAGCCTTCTAGTTTTCTCAACACTACCTTGCCCCTTCACCTATCTTCGTATCGTCCACAAACTTAGCCACAAAGCCATCAATTCCATCATCCAAATCATTGGCATACAACATAAAAAGAAGCAGTTTCAAAACTGACCCCTGCAGAACACCACTAGTCAGTGACAGCCCATCAGAAAAGTCACCCTTTACTCTCACTCTTTGTCTCCTGTCAATCTTTCCTGCAATCCCATGGGTTCTAATTGTGGTATGGCACCTTGTCAAAGGCCCTCTGAAAATCCAAATACGCAACATCCACTGATTCTCCTTTGTCTATCCATGTTATTTCTTCAAAGAATTTGTCAGGCAAGGTGCTCCCTTAAGGAAACCATGCTGACTTTGGCCTATTTTACCATCTGCCTTCAAGTACCCTAAAACTTCATCCTTAACTATCGGCGCCAACATCTTCCCAATCACTGAGGTTGGGCTAACGAGCCTATGATTTCCTTTCTTCTGCCTCCCTCCCTTCTTGAAGAGTGGAGTGGCATTTGTAATTTTCCAGTCCTCTAGAACCATGCCAGAATCTACTGATTCTTGAAAGATCATTACTAATGCCTCAATCTTTTCAGCTACAAGCTAGACATAACAATCCTGTACAGAAGTTGCAGTCTGGAGTGGACTTTTGATTAATAACTTTGTTCAGTCTTTGATATAGCATGTACTAGATAATCTCTCTTTTCAAGTTATTCAATAACAAACCAGAAAACTCAAACAGATGGAAACTTTTTATATTGATGTTTCATTTTTGGAGGAGGTTAAAATGTACGAGCTAGACTAGGCTACGTAGCCCCCATTTACTTGTCTTGGTACCATATCCCATTATACCCTTGGTCCACAAAAGCTTGCCAATCTCAGATTTAATATAACAAATTGAACCAACTAGTTATTGTGGGAAAGAGTTTCTTATATCTATTATTCCTTGAATAAGGATGAGTCTCTTAGCTTCTTCTGTGAACACCAGCATCAGTACTCCTCCTGACTCTTTCTGGGTTTCAGGTTTGACATTAATGAATTGAACACAAAAGATTCTAACACTCCACTGTAGGCTCAAAGGAGTTAATCCTTGTGCCTGTCATTAACTCCACAGAAATGGATTATCTAGTCATTATCATGTTGTAGTTACTGAGTGTTTTCTCTTTGTAAATAAGGAATTTTTTTATATTACTACATTGACTGCATTTCTAAAGTGCATCATTAGCTAAAAGTATTTTTAGAATGTCCTAAAAAGGATATGAAGAACACAATGTAAATACAAGTTTTTCTTTTCATAATGGTTCAGCTCTGATTTCAAGATTATATCTATATATCCAAAACCTTTATGAATGGATAAGTTTTCTCTATATTTGGAAATTCATCAAAATCCTTGAACATAGTCAAAGCACCCTTTAAACTTTCTACTTTCCAGCAAATATAATACCTTGTATTTTTAACAATAAATTAAAATTGTTCAAAGATTCTTCAGAATGATAAAATTGAAATGTGATAATGGAGCTAATTTTGCTTCACTTTGGTCTCACTTCAGCAGTGCAACACTAGATTCTACATTAAAAGATAGCACTTAATAAGGCATGAGCTAAGCACTGAAGTCGAACTGTATTTGCAAAGGGCAAATTATTCCAAACTGATTTAATTCAATGCTTTGTGAAAGTTAGCAAGTATATAATCAGGAGAAAGGAAGTGAGCCTAGCTTTCAAAAAGGTGCCATTTCTATTTTTAGTAATTAGGTGGGAAATTAACGGCCAGGACAGGGGGCAAATGAAAAAAAAATTGCAAGCATGCAGAGTGCATATAGCAAGTTTGATGCAGAAATTGTGGATTTCCATACAAAATGAAAGATAGAAAGATGCAGAAACTTAAAGGGAGCAATTTTTGACCTTGTTATGATGTAAAACAGCCTACTTATAATTTTCTGCATAGAGATAAGCTTTTCAAGTTCGTATACCGGTGTTGAAGCTACACGAGTCACCTCCGCATCTACTTCATCTAATCTTATTAATACAACCTCCTATTCTTTTCTTCCTTAGAATGGCTGCATTTAAGCGGAACCTGGATAAATACTAAGCAGTTAATCCTTGTAGTTACAAGCTCCATGTTCTTCTCACCCTCATGTGAAAGAGATGTTCCTCAATTTCTTACTTTTTTTTGGTCACTACCTTATTTTGGTACTGTTGACTTGGGCTTCCCCAGGTGCAGATACGAGGGGTGATTGTTAAGTTCATGGCCTAAGGTAGAATGAGTCAATTTTAGAAAACCTAGCACATTTATTTTTCAACATAGTCCCCTCCTACATTTACACACTTAGTCCAACGGTCGTGGAGCATATGGATCCTGGACCTCCAGGAAGTGTCTACAGATGAGTGATTAATAAGTTCATGGCCTAAGGTAGAAGGAGATGAGTTATACAGCTGTCGTTACATGCACATGCAGTTCAACTCTTTGAATTATGCAGAAAGTCTGAAGTTAATAACTCATCTCCTTCTACCTTAGGCCACGAACTTATCAATCACCCCTGATGAGTTACTAACTTCAAACTTTCTGCATAATCACTCAGAGTTGAACTGCATGTGCATGTAACGAGAGCCGGAAAACTCATCTCCTTCTACCTTAGGCCACAAACTTATCAATCACCCCTCATATCTTCTGTATGTCTATCCTATTAAACCGCTTTAGAATTGTGGATTTATTTTTTACAAATTGGTGGATTTTTGGGCAAGGAAAGAACCACATTTTAAAAGGCTCTCAGTTTTTGCCTTGTATCTGAGAGTGATTGATTTTCATTTGGAGTCTTAAACATGACTTTAATACAGGTCTTGAAGCTTACTCAGGGATTGTTTTGGAAGACATTTCCCTCTTGTAGGACAACTGATACTTCAGGCTATCCACTTCTTTCTTGAACTGTGGAACATCCCAATCTTCCATGGTGAAGGATTATTTTAACTGTCTTCTGGGGAAAAATCTGAAATAATTTAAAAAAAAAAGAAACTTCAATTTTAAAAAGTACATCTTTACAGCCAAATGAAGAAACGTTACCTCAACATATGCTGTTCTTTCACGATTCAAGAAGTTTTCTGAGACAGTCTCAAGTCTGAATGAAATAAGGATTTTATTCAACCATGATCAGTGGTGAGACCATTCAATCTGGGGTTGAATAGCCTATTACCTACCGTTACTTATCCAGAAGCAATAGGAGATACCATTGAACTTATCACAAATAAATGCAGAAAGTGATTTCACAAATAGAAAGTGGTAGCATTGCATAGCATCTGCAAATAGAAAGGCGGGTGAGATAAACTTGTTTTGCCGTCTTCTCACTACTGCAACTAGGAAGAAGGTACAGGAGCCTCATGCCACCAGGTTGAGGAACAGTTATTACCCCTCAATCATCAGGCTCTTGAACCCGAGGGGATACCTTCACTCAACATCATTGAAATGTTCCCTGAACCTGCAGCCTCATTTTCAAGGACTCTCATGTTCTCAATATTTATTGCTTATTTATTATTATTATTTCTTTCTTTTTGTATTTGTGCAATTTGTTATCTTTTGCACACCGGTTAAGAACCCAAGTTGGTATGGTCTTGCATTGATTCTAGTATAGAATTATAGAGTATATCTACAAGGAAGTGAATCTCAGGGTGACCTATATGTACTTTGATAATAAATTTGCTTTGAACTTTGATGGAACTCCAGTGCACTCGGATAAATGTTCTTTGTTTTTATGACCAGTGAGCATTAACTAACAATACTTCCATGTCCTCCTGATTTTCAAATCAATGACCCACACCACAGAGACTACATTGTGGCCCGGTATTGTGTTGCAGTCTGACTCATCAAAGCATGTTCTCATGCTTGAGCATACCGTGCTGTGGGAAGAACGCATGGAGGAGACCTACGAGAGGAAAAGAGCCAGGTATGAGAATCTGAAGAACAACTGCCAAAGAAGAGGCTGGAGAGCAAAGTGTTGGCCCGTGGAGGTCGGGTGTCGTGGCTTTGCAGGCCAGTCGCTCTGCAAAGTATACACTGCACTTGGAATCACGGGAGAGTGAAGAAGGAGAGCCATTTCTAACACCACAGACACAGCAGAGCAAGTGTCAAGATGGCTCTGGATAAAGAGGGCAGATCTGTGGGTTGCTGCTAGGGCACAGGCTGGGATCTGATCAACCCCGGACGGGTCGCCTGGGCGAGGGTGTATGATGTTGAAAGACCCAAAACACCTGATGACCCCAGGTAACGTCACTGATGATGTGCCCTAGCTTAGCATCATCCAGATGTTTCTATAAGAAGAAGAGAAGAACCATGCCCTCCTGATTTTCAAATCAATGATCCATTTCTAATATATAGTTACAGTCAAAATCAGACGTATTATCACTAACATACTGTATGTCTTAAAATTTGTTTTGTGGTAGCAATACAGTGCAATACATAAGTTATAAGGTACAATAAGAAATATATTTAAAAAATAAATAAGTTCAAAATAATGAGGCAGTGCCATGGGTTCATGGACCATTCAGATATCTGATGGTGGAGGGGAAGAAGCTGTTCATAGGATATTGAATGCACATTCTTAGAGTCCTAGATCACCTTCCATGAGAACCGTTCATGTCCTGGCTGTGGTGGTGGGGGGTGGGGCGTCCCTAATGGTGGGTTCTTGAGGCACCATCTTTTTTGAAGGTGTACTCATTGGTGGAGAGGCTAGAGCCCACGACGGAACTGGCCGAGTCTACAATCCTCTGCAGCTTTCTTGGATCCTGTGCATTGGAGCCTCCACCCCAGACGAAGATGCAACCAGTCAGAATGTTCTCCACGATACATCTGTAGAAATTTACTAGAGTCCTTGTCTTTGCTTGACAATGACAGTATACAAAACAGGGCAACCAACTTGAACTTATCGCAGTTTTTGGAATTTTGCTGTGTTAAGAACTAACAACCTGTTGGTTGATGGCTGAGCACCATTCAATGCAACAGGGAGAATGCCAGAACATTGTCATTTTCCGTTCTTACCAGAGACAGGCGGAGCATTGATCTGACATTTCATTTGCACTTGGCAATTCAGCTTTGTGAATGAGCATAAAATGTGACCTGACCATGAAGTGTTAAGGCTCAGATAGTTCCCATGTGTTCTTCTGGCTCCTGTGTGTCTGCCTTCAGTCTCTGAGAATTATTTATTAATATTTAAACTGAGGCATGAGTAAAATGTGACCAGCCTCTTCCAACATTAAAATCAATCGGTCAGAAGAACAGTCGCGCAGTCAAACCTTTTATATCAATTGTCATTTTGTGCCTGACTTGAGACAGGGAGAGAGTGACCACCATGAACAAACTGAGGTATGAAGGGTAAAAGGGAACCAAAGGCCGTGTTATGGAGTCAGTAGAGAATGAATCAGTAAGGGTCACAATTTTCACTGTTGTCTCCATTCTGGTCATTGCTTATCGGAATGTGGTGAGCTCTATATTTTCTTCCCTGCTTAAAATGGCTAATTCGAAATATGAGCAAGCTCCAGTCTGACAAACTGAAATATTTCAGGGGTCTGCTGACAAGAAGTGGCTAGTATAGAACTGAGTACAGAACACTATGCTAACAAGTTTTGATTTGATGTAGAAAGTATCCTGGCAAAGAGACCTTTAAGAAATACTCACCCTGTACTTGTTACAGAGAGTTTTTGCATCAGTCTCCAGGATTGAACCTAAAAAAAGATGTGCTAATGAATTTATTTTGTAGTATTCAAGTGTAACCCTCTCGCCAGGACTCGTTGGTTAACTCTGCTAACACTTCAAGACCACTTTTCTTAAAAAATATACATCTAGGATCAGTATGATTTGGGATTCAACCAAACAGGAACATTGTGATGTTCCGATTAAGGAAACCTTGATGTGAGCGACTGCTGTGTGAATACTGCTCCATGCAAAGTTGCTATTTGCCAGAAAGTTAACAGATTATAAAGAAATATATTTACCAAATTTCTACTTACAGAGAAAAAAAAACATAAGGGTCCATTGCAGTTAAACCAGTCCAATGTGCACATAAACATTGGAGCTCGTCTCTGGAGTAGTCAGGGTATATCGTATGCGGAGCTCATGGACTGTGTTGAAAGCTCCCATCACAGCCTGAACTTCCCTTGAAGACCATCTCAAACAAACTGGATCTCTGGAGTATTGGCCCTTCCTCCTTGGAGCCATTCATCCACACAAGCACTTCTTACAATGCGGACTCTCCTTAAATCATCTTTTGCAGCACCTTCTCTTGTGCCCTGCTTTGCAGCTCCCACCAAAAAAAACCCAAACCAGACTACTGTCCTTCAGAAATCTGCTCCTGTCCAGCACTCTCCAATGTTCACTGGGCAGAAAGTTACAACACATACCAAGACAACCCCGAATGGCTGACATCACATTCCTAAGTTGGACAACATACTCCTTATCTTTAACCGAAGCCGAAACACTTGCTAGTGGGGAAAACTGCTTTTACAGAAAACTGCTAAAGTAAAAATACCTCACAGCATAGCATTACACATGCAAATGATAATTGAATGTTCTCTGAATCCTGACACACCAAAAGCAACAACAATAACTTGTATTTCTGGAGAACTACTGTAGATACTCCATAATGTTATCAAACATAATTTTTGATTCTGTGCTACAAAATGTGATATATCCCAATGAGTAAAAGCTTAGTCATAGAGGTACATTAGGTATTAAGGAGCATCTTAAATATGGAATAGTAGGGAGGCAGAGCACTTTAATGAGGGATTTCCAGAGCTGATGACTCAAAGTCATGACCACCTGTGGTGCAGATGTAGAGACTGGAGGTGCACAAAAAACCAGAACTCATTAAACAAACGGATTTCAAAGGTTTGTCGTGATGGCAGAAATTATTAAAGAAATGAGGCGAAAGGCCAGGGAAATTTTTGAAAACAAAGATAAGAATTTTAAATTACCATTTAAAGCCATATTAGAAAGGTTATTCAAAACATCTGTGAATTTACCAGCACCAATTATTCTGAAATGCTTTATAAAGATTGACTTACACTGCCTCTTGTATTTTTTTTATAATAGAAATAAAGCTAAGCCAATAGCCAAGCCAAACAAAATATCAGGGCTGTGTTGGTTAAGAGAAGGTTTGGCGATTGGACCATATCAAAACCATATATAACCATATATTTTGCTATCTTAAGAATATATTTACCTCTTTCCTAGATTACCAGTCCTCCAGGATTATCCCCAAGTTATTCTTGTGGGCCCCTCTTTGCACAGGAGAAAAGTAGTTTCAAAAATCCTCTGATTTTTTGAATCATTTAAGTTATGGAACATTAAAGATGGAATAAATAGCTATTTAACAGTCATTAAAACTGGTAATCTTTCCATTCCCTGCTCTGGCTCCCTTACTCCTTTTTCCCACAGTTGCCTATTGTCTCCCTCTGGTGCCCTTCCTCCTTCCCTTTCTCCCTCAGTCCAATCTTCTCTCCTTCTTCAGCCTTTTAACTTTTCCACCCATCACCTTCTAGCTTTTCATTTCAACCCCCTCCCCTCTCCCAACTACCTACCTTGCCCCTCACCGAGCTTCATCTATCACCTTCCATCTTGTACTCCTTCCCCTGGTCCCATGTTCTTATTCTGGCCGCTTCCCGCTTCATCTTAAGTTCCAATGAAGAGTCTCAGTCTGAAATGTTGATTCCTTATTCCTCTCCATAGATGCCGCCTGACCTGCTGAATTCTATTGTATCCGGTACTTCTGATGTGCCTTCCTCTACATTGGTGAGAACCAGTGCAGATTGTGGGGCACTTACTTGACCACCTTTACTCCATCTGCAAAAAGCAGGATTTCCTAGAGGACAACCATTTTACTTCCAGTCCCTATTCCCATCCTGACATGTCGGTCTGTAGCCTCCTCTTCTGTCACCATGACGCCACTCTGAGACTGGAGGAGCAACACCTCATATTCTGTCTAGGTAGCCTCCAATCTGATGGCATGAACATCGATTTCTCCAACTTCCATTAATTTTCCCCCTCTCCTTTCCCTCTTCTTCAATTCCCCACTCTGGCCCTCCTCTTACCCCTCCTCACTTGCCTATCACCTCCCCCAGTGCCCCTCCTCCTTTCCTTTCTCCCATGGTCCACTCTCCTCTCCTATAAGATTCCTTCTTCTTCATCCCTATACCTTTCCCTCCAGTCACTCCTAGCTTCTTGCTTCATTCCCCCTCCCCCCCCCCCCATCAACCTGGCTTCACCTATTACCTTCCAGCTTGTACTCTTTCCCCTCCACCACCTTCTTATTCTGGCATCTTCCCCCTTCCTTTCTTGTCCCCGACGAAGGGTCTCAGCCCAAAATCTTGACAGTTTATTCCTCTCCATAGATGCCACCTGACCTGCTGAGTTCCTCCTGCATTGTGTTTGTTACTCTGGACTTAAAGTGTCTACAGAATCTTTTGTGTTTATGATCTGCATAATATCTTGTGTTTTTAATCAAGAGATGACATCTTAAATTGCAGTGGAAGATGATGCCTTGTGAGGGGACAGGGGGATTATATCTTTGGACAAATAGGAATTTGCGGATAAAGAGGTTGAAGGCAGAAAGCCTTCAGGTGAAACCTCCAACCACAACTGTCCCAAAATAAAGAGGGAAAGAATGGACATTTCTGATCAGTAACTTTCCTCAGAATTGAGCCAATTCTCCAGTGTGTCCAATCTGGTTAAGCTGACTACAACTGAGAATTCAGAACAGCCATGGTTTCTCTGGGGAGGATGTTTTCTTTCTCACCTGATCCTTCATTAGGCTGGTCAGTGGTAGAGAACATATCAGAGGCTTTGTACATGGTCCAATATCATCCTTATTGGGTTGGTGGAAGGCTAGACTGGGGAAGTTTTCCGGGTATATCAAACCTTGGGGAATTAACGGACAGGTTGGTTTATTTTTTTCCCGTCAGCTACAGGAACTAAAACAGGAAGTCGCTGATAATCTGATGGGATACAGTTTCTGAAGGGAAACGATTAGATTTGGATATCTCACTGACATACCGGACAGTGCTAGAACCTGGTCTCTCGGGAAGCTGCTTTCCAATCATTCTCGTACTTTGGAGCTAGCCAAGCAGTACTCACACACAAAGAACATTCATTAACAATGGGGCCCAACAATAAACCACGTCGGCCGATCGAATCCACCGCTCTCATTCCTTTTCAACTGGATATGTTATTCCCGCAACGTCGGCTCGTGGCTGCATCAGGAAGCGCCACAGCCCGACGGGACGGAGATGCGACCTTGTTTTGCTTCCGCATCATTTCAATGGACTAGACCCGACTGACCTCTCCCGGTAGTCTTGCCGACTCCAACCCCCTCCGGCATAAACGTCCATTCAGAAACCCACCTATATATTTTAGCTCGGGCCAGACAGCGCAGATTAATCTTCCCTTCCACGTTCCTCGCAATGACGTAGTGAAAATTACTAAACAAAGAAATGGACAACGTGTAACATCAACCGATTTTGCCAATCCCTTGTATCAACTCGCGCTTACCAGTTAACTGGTGGTCAGGTTTGGGGAGTGCCCGATGGTTCACACGCAGTGTCTAATTTTTTTAATATATCGACATAGATGGACAATTTCAGGCTGTGCTTGTTTGGGAGAAAGGGAAGCAGGGTAATTCACATCCAGACAGGAGAACATTTTAGATACAAAATGAACGTATCCACTGTTCATAACGATGGTCATCTTCTTTGTAATTTAGTAATGTTATGGAGCGCAGGATTTTTTCCTCAGGGTTCAGCCCGATCAATCGCTTTAAACTCCTGCAAGGTTGAAATTGGCTGTCTTTCGTTTGGAGAATGTTGTCACCATTGGTGAAGAGCTACCGCAGTAGAAAAAAAATGCAGAATCCGTACGTCCGTCCAACCACAAACCTCTCCGTCTCTATTTTCTTCCCTCTTTAAACTAAAGTAATGTTTTAAATCTCATTAACCCGCGGGTCGTGGCCCGAACACAGCGCGGGAGGAAGTGGATTCTCATCTCTCGCCTTTATTTATATAAGATACCCAGTAACGACGGTTCGAAGTGATGGTGCACCTGCCGGTGTGTCATTAGGGAACTGAGCTGGGAGCCGAGTGGTCATCTGACTAATTTAGGCTGGGGTATGAATATAGATCAGGTCGTCCGCTGCCCCATGCCCAGCATTGTAACATCTACATAAATCGCACCTTAAAGCCGGAGACAAAAGTGGAATATGCTGAGGTTAAAATTCAGATTCCACGATACTTAATTGCAACATTTAAGTTGACAAGACCGGCCTTTTCTCTCCCGTCCACTTAAGATGAAAACGTTCACTCACCTCAGTCTCAAGGCACTTTCAGAAACCAGCGCAAAGCCCTGCTTCCGCCAGCCACTCCTCGATAGCAGCAGGGAGGTTTGAGCAGGATATATACAGATGTTGTCCTCTCCTTTCTGGAAATGCAAATCCTTGGTGTAATCTATTAATGTAACTGCCAATCCATTCAGAATGTGGAGCTGATGCCCTTTGGAGAGGATTTGCACAGCTGAGCTCTCCCGCCTGCCCGCTTTCCAACTGCCGCCCTGTGTAATAGTTGAGCTGGAAAGGAAAGAGCAGCTTCCTGCTATCTCATTAGAGGCTGTGCTGAGAGTGTGGGATGAATTGTCGTTCCTGGTACCATAGCTACCTCCACTTGGCAGCATCCGCTGATTTAATTATGTCCCTGCGGACTGTGCCGGGGTTTAGCAGTTACAGAACTGCCGAATAAATAGTGACAAAAGTGCCAATTAACACAATGAACAAAGTTGGACTAATTTCCTTGTGATTATTTCCTTCAGCGCCTGACTGCAAAGTTAAATTGCTGAATTAATGGGAGGTTCGTTAGTCTCAAGACTGTTTCTAAGCTCGCCGTTGTTTTATTTTTCAGCAGACTTCGGTGCCCGCGCTGCCGGTACTGAATTGGCCAGTTTTCACACAGCTTGTATGTTAGTGTCTGTTGTTTGTACAAACACAGCCGTTACACTATTGCAGCCATTGTGTGTATTCGTGTAGTGCCTTCAATGCAGTGGCTCGCACTACCAAAACTATCGAACAACTTGTCCCCATGCTCTCGGTGAATATTAGGATAAACCAGGGGTCCCCAATTTTCTTTATGCCAGGGACCAATGCCGTTAAGAAAGGGGTCCGTAGGCACCAGGTTGGGAACCCATGGAGCAGATGGCCCTAATCCGAATAGATCAGTTAGTTTATCCTAAATAATAAAGCAAATCGCTCGCTTTACAGCCGGAGGGGGGGGGGGGGTGCAGGGGCAAATGGCGACAAAATTATCCACATCCACCGTTCCTCAAAACGTACATCCCAACCATATATGATGTGTGAGGTGATTTGTACACCCAACCCTTCCTCCCATAACATTGGGGAATCTATGGGGGGGGGGGGGGAACGTTTCGGGCCGAGACCCCTCGGCAAGACTGGTTGTTTGGATTTCCAGCATCCGCAGATTTTCTCGTGCTTGTTTGAAATCTGCTGGAGGAACTCAGCATGGAGAAGGGAGCAGGTATTGTCAACATACGGGTCGAACCCTGATGCAGATTTGCTCCTGCAGATGCTGATCGACCCGACTTCCTCCAGCAGATTTTTTAAAAATTGTTCATATTTGTCCGTTGGAACATCTTGTCTCCTCTAGCCTAATTACACTATCCTTCCCAGCACCTTTGGACATTAACGACGCAGCAAATACTGAATGTGCTCAGATTTTCCAAGCAACCGCACCTGTAGTGACGATCAACGACTGAAACGTAACACAAACGGCAGACGCCAACCCCGCCTGCTCACGTAGAGGCAACCGATTCCTTCTCTTGGGAATGTATTAAATTTATTCAATTGTTAATTCACAATTTACAAATAATTATACAATGTATTTAAATAGGAAGTATTTTATCTAAAGACAAATTTAAGACAACCGCCATTTCTTTTGGAAATTCCATGGTATCTATGATCCTGATCACAACCCAATTGTGTAAAAACATTGTGTAAAGTATACTTTGATGCAAAGTTCCACTCAATGGTAGGTCAGAAAATGTGGAAAATGTTTATTATAACTGGATTGCTGTGCATATATTCTCTATTTCTATGTGCAGCACAGACTTGCTCACTGTGTCAAACAGTAGTTAACATTGTGACCGAGGAAAACACGGTTGGAGAACAGCTTAATTGCTAAAAATAATTAGGTGCTGAAATGGGTCAATGTAATAAATAAACATGTTGTATTTGTACAGTTCTTGTTGTAACTTCAGGACATCACAAAGTGCTTTTCAGGCAATTCAGTGAGGGGGGCAATCTGCATTAAGTAACATATTTCAATACTATAACTATCCAAAGTTTTAATTACTGTTGGATAAATTATCCTTTCTACTTGAAAGTTGAGCCATGGGATCCTTAGTGTCTCTTGGGGGCAATGGTCAGGACCTCAGTGTAACTGCACTTCATTTTACAACCGTACCTACAGGGGTACAACGTGCCCTCTATGCTTGGAAGAGTCAACTTCGATGATGTCTGAACACTGCTGTTCGGAAGTCTTGAATATACCTCCTTCTCACCCTGAAGCAAGAGTGGTGATCAATTGACCCAGACTGCAAGAGGCTGCTGCAGATATCTACCAGACCACAGTCAAGCTTTATGTTAAATGAAAGCAACAATGCTTTCATTCACTAAGAGTCCTGAAGAAACTGCCTGCCAGTTGGTGCTGCTGAAGATAATGTAATGCATTTCTGTCTTGCCTTACTTCCTTCACAACTCACTGACTTTGATTCCTCTTCTTTCTCCTATTTATGTTACCGGAGAATGTTTATGAAGGCGATACTCCTGTAGTTTCTGAGTATATGGTTACAGATTTCACCCCTTGGCAATCCAGCGTGAGAATTACTTGTACAGAACAAATTCTGCTCTGCAGCCATAGGCATGGCATAATGTTAAGGATACTGAGTGATCGTGTGTTAGATTTATTTTCTTTTGCCACCCCATGGCTACTGTTCTATATGAAGTTAAGTGAGTAAAAGGTTCTTGGAGGAGAAATGAGTAATGCTACTAAATCTTACATGACTAACGCACGCACCTCGTGTTACCAGTCAGAATAGTTATTGTCAGTTCTGCTTTACGTGTACTATGCAACATTTGTATTGCACAGTTCACTGACATACCAGCAACACCAACTTTCAGGCATGCGTATGAGATAAGATGCTTAACAGAGTATAAAGTAAAATGATGTTCAGTAAATAAGGACTATTAGCAAGTGGATTAAGTAAATTTTCTTCAAACTGACATAATGAACAATGTAACTTCTCCTCTTTTCTGGTATTTACTTATCTGAAAGCTTTCCCCATTTTAACTATAGCTGGATGGTCTTAAGTTTTCATCTGTTGTTTTGAGACCAGCTGGGACAGAATTTTATCACCTAAGTTTTTGAGCATTGAATAAATCTTATATCAAGGTGAAAGTTTCTTTCCTGTAATAACTTTGCAGTGGTGGTCTTTATGAAGATAAAAAATGTGAATTAAATATGATTATTTATTTTAAGCTTAATTTCACATGGTAAATGATAATGTTAATTAGGCACAATTTATTTTGCACAAACTCACACACACACACTCACACCTGACAACCTTTGATTGGAGCAATTAGGAATGAGCACCAAATCCTATAGGCAATGACACCCTATTTCATGAAGAAATAAATATTCCACAGAAACCATGGCTGACAAGTGGAATATCAAGTCAAGTGGAAGCATTCTTAGGTTTAAGAAGCAAAAATCAGACAGGATTCTTGAGAGTTCTAGCATAGCTAGGAAGGAACTTAAGAAAGGACTTAGGAGAGTTAGAAGAGGATATGAGAAGATCTTGATGAACAAGATTAAGGAAAACCCCAAAGGCATTTTATATAGTATGAACATGAAAAGCAGGAGGATGACTGGAGTGAGTGTTGGACTGATCAGGGATAAAAGAGGAAAAGTGCCTGCACAGAGTATAAGAAATAAGGTGGATGATCTTATTGCACTATTACCGATGGTCAGGTATGATGTTGTGGCCATCACTGAATCATTCTGAAGGATGGTTGCAGTTGGGAGCTGAATGTCCAAAGTTACACATAGTATCGGAAGGTTAGGAAGGTAGGCAGAGGGGGAGGTGTGGCTCTGCTGATAAAGAATGGCGTCAAATCAGTAGAAAATTGTGACACATGATTGGAAGATATTGAATCCTTGTGTGTTGAGTTAAGAAACTGCAAGGGTAAAAGGACCCTGATGGCAGTTATATATGTCTCCCAACAGTAGCTGATTGTGGACCACAGATTACAAAATGATATAGAAAAGGTGAGTCAAAAGGGCAATGTTATGATAGTAATGGAAGATTTTAACATGCAGGTCGATTGGGAAAATCAGATTGGAAATGAATCTCAAAAGAGTGAGTTTGTTGAATGCCTACAAGATGGCTTTTTAGAGCAGTTTGTCATTGAGTCTACTAGGGGATCAGCTATACTGGATTGGGTATTATGTAATGAACCAAAGGTGGAGGGAGCTTAAGGTAAAAGAAACCTTAGGAGGCAGTGGTCACAATATGTTTGAGTTCAACTTGAAAATTGATAAGGAAAAGTGAAGTCTGACATAGCAGTATTTCTGTGGAGTAAAGGAAATTACAGTGGTATGAGAGAGGAGTTGGACAAAGTAAATTGGAAGGAGCTGCTGGCAGGGGTAACAGCAGAGTAGCAATGGTGTGAGTTTCTAGGGAAAATGAGGAAGGTGCAGGATAGACATATTCCAAAAATGAAGAAATTCTCAAATGGCAAAATAGTACAAACATGGCTAACAAGGGAAGTCAAAGCTAATGTAAGAGCAAAAGAGAGGGCATACAACAAAGCAAAAGTTCATGGGAAAACAGAGGATTGGAAAGCTTTAAAAACCCTACAGAAAGCAACTAAAATCATTAGAAGGGAAAAGATGAAATATGAAAACAAGCTAGCAAACAATATCAAAGTGGAGAGTGAAAGCTTTTTTAAGTACGTAAAAAATAAAAGAGAGATGAGAATGGATATTGGACCACTAGAAAATCAGGCCAGAGAAATAATAACGGGGGACAAGGAGATGGCAGATGAACTAAATGAGTATTTTGCATCAGTCTTCACTGTGGTAGACACTAGCAGTGTGCCTGATGTGGTAAGTGTGTGAAGAAAGAGAAGTGGGTGCAGTTACTATTACAAGGAAGAAAGTGCTCAAAAAGCTGAACGATCTGAGGGTATACAAGTTACCCAGACCAGAGAAACTGCACCCTAGGGTTCTGAAAGTGGTAGCATTAGAGATTGTGGTGGCATTAGTAACGATCTTTCAAAAATCATTGGAGTTTGGCATGGTGCCAGAGGACTAGAAAATTGTAAATGTCACTCCACTCTTTAAGAAAGGAGGAAAGCAGCAGAAAGGAAATTATAGACCAGTTAGCCTGACCTCAGTGGTTGGGAAGATGTTGGAGTCAATTGTTAAGGATGAGGTTATGGAGTACTTTGTGACACAGAACAAGATAGTACAAAATCAGCATAGTTTCCTTCACGGAAAATCCTACCTGACAAGCCTGTTGGAATTCTTTGAGGAGATTACAAGTAGGATAGATAAAGGGGATGCAGTGGATGTTGTATATTTTGATTTTCAGAAGGCCTTTGAGAAGGTCCCACACATGAGGCTGCTTACCATGTTAAGAGCCCATGGTATTACAGGAAAATTACTAAGATTGTTAGAGCATTGACTGATTAGTAGGAGGCAGCACTTGGGAATAAAAGGATCCTTTTCGGGTTGGCTGCCAGTGACTAGTGGTGTTCTGCAGGGGTCAGTGTTCGGACCACTTCGTTTATGCTGTATATCAATGATTTAGATGATGGATTAGATGCTTTGTTGTTAAGTTTGTAGATGATATGAAGATTGTGGAGGGGCAGGTAGTGTTGAGGAAACAGGTAGGCTGCAGAAGGACTTAAGCAGATGAGGAGAATGGGCCAGAAAGTAGCAAGTGAAATACAATGTTGAAAATGCACGGTCATGCACTTTGTGGTAGAAACAAATGTACAGACTATTTTCTAAATGGAGAGAAAATCCAAAAATTTGAGATGCAAAGGAACTTGGGAGTCCATGTGAGAACAGGAATGGCTACTTCATGTGCCAGGTTTTACATGTTTCAGAAAGGACAGGGAGGGAGGGAGGGAGGCAAAAGAGGTGGGGGCGTGGCACTGCTGATCAGAGATAGTGTCACGGCTGCAGAAAAGGAGGAAGTCATGGAGGAGTTGACTATGGAGTCTCTGTGGGTGGAAGGGGTCATAAGAAACAGGAAGGGGTCAATAACTCTACCGGGTGTTTTTTATAGACCACCGAATGGTAACAGGGACATCGAGGAGTAGATAAGGAGACAGATTCTGGAAAGGAGTAATTGTGGTTGTTGTGGTGGAAGATTTTAATTTCCCAAATATTGATTGGCATCTCCCTAGAGCAAGGGGTTTAGATGGGGTGGAGTTCGTTAGGTGTGTTCAGGAAGGTTTCTTGACACAATATGTAGACAAGTCTACAAGAGGAGATGCTGTACTTGATCTGGTATTGGGAAATGAACCTGGTCAGGTGTCGGGTCTCTCAGTGGAAGAGCATTTTGGAGATAGTGATCACAATTCTATCACCTTTACCATAGCATTGGAGAGAGATAGGAACAGACAAGTTAGAGAAATTTTTAATTGGAGTAAGGGGAATTATGAGGCTATCGGGCAGGTACTTGGAAGCATAAATTGGAAACAAATGTTCTCAGGGAAACGTACGTAAGAAATGTGGCAAATGTTCAGAGGATATTTGCATGGGGTTCTGCGTAGGTACATTCAAATGAGACAGGGAAAGGATGGTAGGGTACAGGAACCGTGGTGTACAAAGGCTGTTGTAAATATAGCCAAGAAGAAACGAGCTTTCAAAAGGTTCAAAAAAACTAGGTAATGATAGAGATCTGTAGGATTATAAGGCTAAGAGGAAAGAGCTTAAGAGTGAAATTAGGAGAGCCAGAAGAGGCCATGTGAAGGCCTTGGCGGACAGGATTAAGGAAAACCCCAAGGCATTCTACAAATACGTGAAGAGCAAGAGGATAAGACGTAAGAGAATAGGATCAATCAACTGTGACAGTGGAAAAGTTGGATAAGTCACCGGGACAGGATGGGATGTACCCCAGCTACTGTGGGAAACGAGGCAGGAGATTGCTGAGCCTCTGGCGATGATCTTTGCATCATCAATTAGAGGATGGGAGAGGTTCCAGAGGATTGGAGGGTTGCAGATGTTGTTCCCTTATTCAAGAAAGGGGGTAGAGATAACCCAGGAAATTATAAGCCTGTGAGTCTTACTTCAGTGGTTGGTAAGTGGATGGAGAAGATCCTGAGAGGCAGGATTTATGAACATTTGGAGAGGCATAATATGATTAGGAGTAGTCAGCATGGCTTTGTCAAAGGCACGTCGTACCTTACGAGCCTGATTGAATTTTTTGAGGATGTGACTAAGCACATTGATGAGGGTAGAGCCGTAGATGTAGTATATATGGATTTTAGCAAGGCATTTGATAAGGTACCCCATGCAAGGCTTATTGAGAAAGTAAGGAGACATGGGATCGAAGGGGACATTGCTTTGTGGATCCAGAACTGGCTTGCCCACAGAAGGCAAAGAGTGGTTGTAGATGGGTCATATTCTGCATGGAGGCCGGTGACCAGTGGAGTGCCTCAGGGATCTGTTCTGGGACCCTTACTCCGTGATTTTTATAAATGACCTGGATGAGGAAGTGGAGGGATGGGTTAGTAAATTTGCTGATGATACAAAGGTTGGGGGTGTTGTGGATAGTGTGGAGAGCTGCCAGAGGTTACAGCAGGACATTGATAGAATACAAAACCGGGCTGAGAAGTGGCAGATGGAGTTTAACTCAGATAAGTGTGAGGTGGTTCATTTTGGTAGGTCACATATGATGGCAGAATACGGCATTAATGACAAGACTTTTGGCAGTGTGGAGGATCAGAGGAATCTTGGGGTCCGAGTCCATAGGACACTCAAAGCTGCAACTCAGGTTGACTCTGTAGTTAAGAAGGCATACGGTGCATTGGCCTTCATCAATCATGGGATTGAGTTTAAGAGCCAACAGGTAATGTTGCAGTTATATAGGACCCAGTTCAGACCCCACTTGCAGTACTGTGCTCAGTTCTGGTCACCTCACTACAGGAAGGATGTGGAAGCCATAGAAAGGGTGCAGAAGAGATTTACAAGGATGTTGCCTGGATTGGGGAGCATGCCTTATGAGAATAGGCTGAGTGAACTCGGTCTTTTCTCCTTGGAGTGACAGAGGATGAGAGGTGACCCGATAGAGGTGTATAAGATGATGAGAGGCTTTGATCGTGTAGGTAGTCTGAGGCTTTTTCCCAGGGCTGAAATGGCTAACATGAGATAGCCATTTCTGTACCTCAGCTTATCCAGATACTTCAATGTTGGGCAGATAACCACTTCCACCACCCAGTCAGGCAATGCGTTCCAGATTCCAACCAACCACTGTAAAAAAGAATTCTTCATGTTTCCTTTAAAACTTCCCCCACCCCATTCTAAAACTATGTCCTCTAGTTTCTCTGAGCCTCTGTTGACAAGACCCAGTGAATGTGCTACCTGTGCAATGACTGCATTCCAAATAACTGCCCGACACAAATAAAACTTTGCTAAGAACAGGGCCCAACGCATCTGGAGGATATCAGTACTGCAACCCGGCAGCTGTGTGTAAATAAACATGAACTACTTCTTATCCTTAATCAGTTGATTCAGGACCATTTTGTATTGCACTTGGCATTGATTGAATATTATAATCCAGGGCTAGAGATTAACATTTCAGAATTAATGTATAAATACCTCATTCATTGTGACTTTGGGGTTTTTTGTTTGTATTTGGGATTTCAAATAAACAACCGTCCACCCCCCACCCCTTGTATTGTATCAGGTCAGAGACAATGTTCAAATAGGTTTATGGGACAAACTGTACTAAAAATAAACCTGTGTTTGTTCATTTATTAAAACACGTTAAACTGCATTTTCAATTCTGACATCTGATTCAATATGGCAGAGTAAATTTATAAAATGCCTAGTCAATGTGTAGAGTCAATCTTCCTGCTTTTTAAACGAGGTGTTAAGATGAACGGTAAGTTTATAGGTTGTTGGTGTTACCAGAATTAGGAAGTTAAACAGGGATAACCTATTTTTAAAAAAAATAACGCACACTTACATTCTGTGCGGCCAGAAACTAAAATGTACGCTTGCCCTTCTTCTGCACGGATGGTTCAAATCTAAATGTTTCTGTGATAATAGACTTCCTGGCATCTGTCCACTTAGCCTAGCAGAACTGACTTGTTTAAAGATGAAAGTGACATTAAAATTGGAAATTAATCTTTGTTGGGGGAGAGGAAGCACAACCTTGACAAGCAGAACCAGAAACCAGTTAGAGTTATCAAAATTTTATAGGTAACATTGAAATTGTTTAACCAGTTCTAATTGCCTGAACAAATTAAATTTATGTTACTGACTGCATCAGTTCCACTAAAAGTTGTTTCATAATTATGCTGATCATCATCAGTATAATTGACAATTATACAAGAAAAAACTAATTGTTTCCCCATGCTTGTCTGTGCAAGGATCCTGATTACTTTAGCAGGTTTATATAGAAAGGAATGATTTCCTGCCATAGAGCTTTCTGAGTCTTGGGGTACCCCCAAGTATTTTACGAACAACAGAATTCATTAGTAGTGCAGATTCTGCGTTTCAGGGCAATGCACAGGAATTTAATTCTGATCACGTTAGAAGGTGGGAATTTTTTTTTCATAACAAACTTACAACATACCCTGAAAGTATTATTCCTCTCCACAGATGCTGCTCGACTTGCTGAGCTTTTCCAACATTTTGCAAGTGTTGCTCAAGATTTCCAGTATCTGCAGAAACTCTTGTGTTTATGGAAGTATTTAATGATTACTTGAGAGATCCATTTCTTATACCCCACTTGCATTTCTTATATTTGTTTATGTTTTTTTGTGTATTTACAGCATTGGTATGTATGAAACGTATGCCTGAAATTTGTGCAGGAATGGATATAGCAATCTGAAGGAGGTTAAGTGAGATGATGTGAAATAAAAGTATTTCAAGAGGACCAGATTGGACTCATTTCTAGACACTCCTCTTTCTTGTAATGAATTTTAGGTGTAGTTTATAAGGAGTATCAGCATTATGCATATTGGCCTCATTTAGTGTGACATAAGATTTTTCACAGGACAACTCTGTATGGTGAGCTGCAGTGCCTCAAGCATTGGTGCCCAGTATAACAACCACAAATACTTGTATCAGATAATTCCTTGGAGAATGATAGACAATAGGTGCAGAAGTAGACCATTTGGCCCTTCGAGCCTGCACCGCCATTTTGAGATAATGGCTGATCAACTACTATCAATACCCGGTTCCTGCCTTGTCCCCATATCCCTTGATTCCCCTATCCATACGATACCTATCTAGCTCCTTCTTGAAAGCATCCAGAGAATTGGCCTCCACTGCCTTCCGAGGCAGTGCATTCCAGACCCCCACAACTCTCTGGGAGAAGAAATTTTTCCTTAACTCTGTCCTAAATGACCTACCCCTTATTCTCAAACCATGCCCTCTGGTACTGGACTCTCCCAGCATCTGGAACATATTTCCTGCCTCTATCTTGTCCAATCCCTTAATAATCTTATATGTTTCAATCAGATCCCCTCTCAATCTCCTTAATTCCAGCGTGTACAAGCCCAGTCTCTCTAACCTCTCAGCGTAAGACAGTCCAGACATCCCAGGAATTAACCTTGTGAATCTACGTTGCACTTCCTCTACAGCCAGGATGTCCTTCCTTAACCCCGGAGACCAAAACTGTACACAATACTCCAGGTGTGATCTCACCAGGGCCCTGTACAAATGCAAGAGGATTTCCTTGCTCTTGTACTCAATTCCCTTTGTAATAAAGGCCAACATTCCATTAGCCTTCTTCACTGCCTGCTGCACTTGCTCATTCACCTTCAGTGACTGATGAACAAGCTCTCCTAGATCTCTTTGTATTTCTCCCTTACCTAACTTTACACCGTTCAGATAATAATCTGCCTTCCTGTTCTTACTGCCAAAGTGGATAACCTCACACTTATTCACATTAAATGTCATCTGCCAAGTATCTGCCCACTCACCCAGCCTATCCAAGTCACCCTGAATTCTCCTAATATCCTCATCACATGTCACACTGCCACCCAGCTTAGTATAATCAGCAAACTTGCTGATGTTATTCTCAATGCCTTCATCTAAATCGTTGACGTAAATCGTAAACAGCTGTGGTCCCAATACCGAGCCCTGTGGCACCCCACTAGTCATCACGCGCCATTCCGAGAAACACCCATTCACCGCTACCCTTTGCTTTCTATCTGCCAACCAGTTTTCTATCCATGTCAATGTCTTCCCCCCAATGCCATGAGCTTTGATTTTACCCACCAATCTCCTATGTGGGACCTTATCAAATGCCTTCTGAAAATCGAGGTACACTACATCCACTGGATCTCCCTTGTCTAACTTCCTGGTTACATCCGCGAAAAACTCCAATAGATTAGTCAAGCATGATTTACCCTTGGTAAATCCATGCTGGCTCGGCCCAATCCTATCACTGCTATCTAGATATGCCACTATTTCATCTTTAATAATGGACTCTAGCATCTTCCCCACTACTGATGTTAGGCTGACAGGTCAATAGTTCTGTTTTCTCCCTCCCTCCTTTCTTAAAAAGTGGGATAACATTAGCCATTCTCCAATCCTCAGGAACTGATCCTGAATCTAAGGAACATTGGAATGCATCCACAATTTCCAGGGCCACCTCCTTTAGTACCCTAGGATGCAGACCATCTGGACCTGGGGATTTGTCAGCCTTCAGTCCCATCAGTTTACTCATCACCATTTCCTTCCTAATGTCAATCTGTTTCATTTCCTCTGTTACCCTATGTCCTTGGCCCATCCATACATCTGGGAGATTGCTTGTGTCTTCCCTAGTGAAGACAGATCTAAAGTACTTATTAAATTCTTCTGCCATTTCTCTGTTTCCCATAACAATTTCACCCAATTCATTCTTCAAGGGCCCAACATTGTTCTTAACTATCTTCTTTCTCTTCACATACCTAAAAAAGCTTTTGCTATCCTCCTTTATATTCCTGGCTAGCTTGCATTCGTACCTCATTTTTTCTCCCCGTATTGCCTTTTTAGTTAAGTTCTGTTGTTCCTTAAAAACTTCCCAATCATCTGTCCTCCCACTCATCTTTGCTCTGTCATACTTCTTTTTTTTTTAATGCTAAGCAATCTTTGACTTCCTTTGTCAACCTCTGTGGCCCCTTTCCCCCCTTTGAATCCTTCCTTCTCCAGGGATGAACTGATTTTGCACCTTGCGCATTATTCCCAAGAATACCTGCCATTGCTGTTCCACTGTCTTTTCTGCTAGGATATCCGTCCAGTTAACTTTGGCCAGCTCCTCCCTCATGGCTCCATAGTCTCCTTTGTTCAACTGCAACACTGACACCTCCGATCTGCCTTCATCCTTCTCAAATTACAGATAAAGACTTATCATATTATGATCACTACCTCCTAACGGCTCCTTTACTTCAAGATCATGATGAAATATATAATATCATACAATTTTTTTCTCTCTGTAAACATTGTAAAGGTAATGTTCAGGCCTTTCAGCCCACAATGATGTGTCAACCTTCTAGCCCTTCCCTGCCATGTAGCCCTCTATTTTTCTTTCATCCATATACCTACCTAAGAGTCCCTTAAATGTCCCTAGTGTATCTGCCTCCACTGCTACCCCTGGCAGTGCACCCACCACTCTGTAAAAAAACCTACCTCCGACATACCCCCTATACTTTTCTCCAAACAATTTAAACTTATGCTCTCTCCTATTAGCCATTGTCGTCCTGGGAAAAAATGCACTGGCTGTCTTCTCTACCTATGCCTTTTATCATCTTACATACCTCTATCAAGTCACCTCTTGTCCTGCTTCACTCCAAAGAGAAAGTCCTAGCTTGCCCAGCCTATCCTCATAAGACATGCTCTCTAATCCAGGCAGCATCCTGGTAAATCTCCTCTGCACCCTGTGTTAAGCTACCACATCCTTCCTATAATGAAGCAACCAAAATTGCTTCACAATCTTCAAAATTTCACAACATTCCAAGAGTGGTTTAACCAGAGTTTTATTGAACTGCTACATTACCTCACAATTCTTGAAGTCAGCCCCCCCCAACCAATGAAAGCCAAAACACCATTTACCATATATCCTAACAACCTGTGCAGAAACTTTGAAGAATCAATTGATGTGGACTCCAAGATCCGTCTGTTCTTCCATACTGCTAAAAATCCTGTCATTAACTTGTACTGTCTTCAGGTTTGACCTTCCAAAGTGTATAATTTCATACTTCTCCAGATTAAACTCCCTCTACCACTTCTCAGCTCTGCAGCCGATCAGTCTTTTACGACATCCACAACACCACCTGCAAAACACCACTGGTCATTGACCTCCTACTACCACCCTCTACTTTCTGTTGGCAAGCCAGATCTGAATCTGCCAGCTAAGTTTCTCTGGATCCCATACCTCCTGACTTTCCAAATAAACCCACCTTGTGGAACTGTAGAATGCTTAGTGGAATTTATATGGATATGAATCCATACGTGTGTGGCTGCTGCCAGTCGTGGCCGACCATGGGTACTGCGCCCCGGTAGTCACTGGTTTGTCGAGTAATGTTGACTGTGGCTAATGAGGCTGATCCTGGAACGGCAGGCTCTGCCACAGTTGCTGCATGTGTAGGGCGTCGTGGAATTGTTGTCTGCTGTGCTCTCCGCTCCTCAAACAGACTCAGGATCACTCTTTCACCTTGCTCCAGGTGTTGCTGAAGAGTACCTCGCCATTTGTTCCGGTCATCTACTGTATTCTCCCAGCATTCTGTGTTGATTTTTAAGGCTTTCATGTCACACTTACAGAGGTCCTTGAAGCAAAGCTGGGGTCTACCAACGTTCCTCTTGTCTGTTGCTAGTTCTCCGTAGAGGATGTCCTTTGGCAGTCCACCATTCTTCATATGAATGGATACCCAGACACACCACATCTGCTGCTCTACCTTAATCAATTTATTGAAGAATTCAATCAGCCTTGTGAGGCATGACCTGCCCATCAAAAAACCAAACTGATTATTCTAGTCAGATGATTCTTCTCGAAACACATAAATCCTGTCTCTAAGAATCTTCTCTTACAGATTACACACCACTGATGTAAGACTCACTGGTTCATAATTCCCAGAATTATCCCTATTAACTTTGGTGAACAAAGGAATAATATTTGCCACCTCCAGTCTAACAATACTACACTATGGCCATTGAGGTCGCAAAGATCACTGACAAAGGCACAGTAAAATCTTCCTTCACTTCCTGTAGTAACCTGGAGTGTATCCTGTCGGCCTCTGGGGCCCTATTTATCCTCATGTTTTTCAAAAGTTCCAGCACATCCTCTTTCTTAACCTGACACGTGCCAGCATATCAGCCTGTTCTACGCTGATCTCACATTCATCAAAGTCCCTCTTGTTTGGGCGTATTCTGGAGTTAGAGTATATAGCAAATATTTATTTCACCAGCAGCCATTCTTCAGATTGGAATATGGAGTACGGTTTGAATTTAAAACACAGCTCAAAGCAGTGGTCCTCCTGGAGCTGCAGGCCGGGGCAACAGTAAGAAACACTCCTCTTGACTGCAGACACCTGTATGTGCATGAATACGGCCCAGAGATGGTGGAAAGTAACATTCACTTTTGGTGTCTGGATTGTTGGTGTGAAGATGGAGGTGTTGAAAAATGATATGTAATTCAAAGGAAGCATTGTAGATACATCGCAACTATACAATTGTCCATCTGTTACCTTTGATCCTTAGCATATAAAAATGTCATGTGATATTGGGTCACGCACACATCTTCCAAGAGTGTCTCAAATATGATGCTTGTATACTTGTTTTGCTAGAATAAAGGCTTCTATATTGACTAGCTTGTGTTTCTCCAGTGACTTTATTCACAGTTACAACACCTCTCACTGGTGAATACTGAAGCAAAGTATTCATTAAAGACCTCCACTGCCTCCTCCAACTCCATAGACTACAAGACCATAAGACATTGGATCCATTGAGTCTGCTCCACCATTCAATCATGGCTAATCCTTTTTTCCCCTCCTCAACCCCATTTCCCAGTATTCTCCCTGTACCCTTTGATGCCATGTCCAATCATGAACCTATTAATCTCTTCCTCAAATACAACCAATGACCAGGCCTCCATGGCTGTATGTGGTAACAAATTCCACAAATTCACCATCCTCTGGCTAAAGAAATTTCTCCACATCTCTATTTTAAATGGATGTCCCTTTATGCTGTGGCTCTGGCCTCTTGTCCTAGATTCCCCCACTATGGGAAACATCTTTTCCATATTTACTCTATCTAGGCCTTTCAACTTTTGAAAGGTTTCAATGAAATCCCCCCTCATCCTTCTGAAGTCCAGCGAGTACACACCCAGAGCCATCAAATGTTCCTCATATGATAACCCTTACATTCCTGGAATCATCCTTGTGAACTACCTCTGAACCCGCTCTAATGCCAGCACATCTATTCACAACACTCAATCTGAGGCCTCACTATTGTCTTATAAAGCCTCAGCATCACATCTCTGCTCTTGTATCCTAGACCATTTGAAATGAATGCTAACATTGCATTTGCTTTCCTCACAACTGACTCAACCTGCATGTTAACCTTTAGGATGTTACATAGAAACATAGAAAACCTACAGCACAATACAGGCCCTTCGGCCCACAAAGCTGTGTCGAACATGTCCTTACCTTAGAACTACCTAGGCTTGCCCATAGCCCTCTGTTTTTCTAAACTCCATGTACCCATCCAGGAATCTCTTAAAAGACCCTATCGTTTCCGCCTCCACCACCTCCGCCGGCAGCCCATTCCACGCACTCACCACTCTCTGCCTATAAACCTTACCCCCGACATCTCCTCTGTATCATGTAGCTTCAATGCTTATCAGATTCAGATTCAGTTTATTGTCATTTAGAAACCACAAATGCAATGCAGTTAAAGAATGAGACAACGTTCCTTCAGAATGATATCATGAAAACATATGACAAAACAGACTACACCAGAAAATCCACATAATGTTTGTCACTCCCCAATCCAGAGTCCGGAGAGGCTGCTGCGTATTAATATCGCGCTACCGTCTTAGCACGTTCCCCGGAAAGGAGCTCCAAATCCACCAGACAAACAAGAACAAAAACTAAAGCTACAAGATCTGCACAAAACCACATAGTTACAACCTATAGTTTCAACAGTGCAAACAATAGCATAATTGATAAAAAAAAACAGACTATGGGCACAGTAAAAGTAGTCCAAAGATGTTAAAAGACCATAAGTTCAAAAGAAACCACCACATAGTTTCCACAAGTTCTCAGGGTCCCGATTGACTCGTCATCCCATGCCAGCGGCAGAAGGGAATACTCCCCGCTATGGACTTCCACGGCGCTGCCCGACTCAGCCTCGCAGACGCAGCACACACCGAAAGCGACCTGACCGCAGCGGACTCCGAGTCCGTCAACAGTCCGTCAAACCTCCGACCATCCCCTCCGGCACAGCTTCTCCGAGCACCATCCTCTGCCGAGCGTATTAAGATGCCCCCGCCAACGGCCATCGGCAACGCGACCCCGAGGACTGGGGGCCTGTTCTTCCCAGCAGAGACCCGGACCTCACAGCAGCAGCAGCAACGAAGAAGGTCTTCCTGGACCTTATTATTTTCTTTTCAGCAGTCGGATACAACTGAATGGCTAGCTCGGCCATTTCAGAGGGCACTTAAGAGTCAACCACAATGCTGTGGGTCTGGAGTCACATGTAGGCCAGACCAGGTAAGGATAGCAGGATTCCTCTCTGAAGGACGTTAGTGAGCCAGATGGTTTTTTTATGACAACCGGCATGGTTTCATGGTCATCAGATAATCGGATGGAATTAGTGTTGATGGGTTATTGATGTCTGGCACGGATTTTAATGGCTGAGTGTGTTACACTGCACTGAGATTTTAACTCTGCATATTGTCAAATCTTTGCTACTCTCCCATGTTTTAAAATCCATCTATTTATTCAGATTCTGAGGAGTTACCCCTGCAAATAACTAACATTGCACTATCTGGCTCTTTTACCTCAATGGCAGACAATCTGACAGTCTGAGCTAAATCAATGGAGATATATTTAGAAGGCAGCCACAGCTCTTTGTTGTACGTGAGTCTGTGTCAGAGATCCGAATCTTAGTTCAAGACAGGGACAACAGTTAGTGTATTAGAGCACAGAGCATTGAAATCTACAGCACATTACAGGCCTTTGGCCCACAGTTAACTAATCCTCAATTAGCTTCACTAAGGTAAATCTTTTGGTTATTTGTGTAATTATTCTATATGGAGGTTTGGTGGCTACATATTATGGAGATAATTATAAATCTCAACTGAAGAATTTGTATTCTGCTTAATGATAAAGAAAATGACCATTGCTACACTGTGCCTATGCCAATGCTTGGAGCATTCCTACCAGTCTTATTCCTGTACTTTATCCTGGTAATCCATCAGCTCTCACACGTACAACACTCCCTTCGCTCCTCCAGCCGCACTAGGGGTAGTTTACAATGGCTAGTTAATGAACGAGCCATCACATGTTTGGGGTGTAGGAGAAAAAGCGGAGTATCTGGAGTAGACACATACAGACATCAGCCGGGGTCAGATTTGAACCTGGGTTGCCTGAGCCATGTGGCAAGAGTTCTACCACATGCTACTCTTTGCTGGTGACTACATTTTGAGGGCAAGTACTTTCTGGTGTTCTGTTATCATTAAAGCTGCTGTATGCAAGTGTATTCTGTTATAGCTGAGCTGAATTTGCAGGCTCCGCTCAACCATTAATATCAGCTTTTTTCACCACTGCAACATCGCCTGACTTTGACCTTGCTTCAGCTCAGCCACTGCTAAAATCTATGCCTTTGCTCGCTCTAGATTTGGCTCTTCCACTAATCACTTGGCCGGCTTCCCAACTTCAATCTGCCATAAATTTAAACTCATTCAATGCTCTTCTGCTTGCATCTGAACTCCCATCAAACCCCATTCTCTCCCGTCCTCTGTGACCCGCGAGGATCCCTGTTCCGCTAACACATTAACTTTAAAATGTTCAGCGTTGCCTCCAAATCCCTCCATGCCCTCACCGCTACTTATTTCTGCAATTTCCAACGACTGTACACCTGCCTCGATATCTGTGCTCCTCCTATTCCCAGCTTGTACTCATTCCTGTTCATTGTCGGTGGCCAATTCTCAGAGTATCACAAAGACAGCAATTCACAATTTTTTTTTTGAGGGACAGACCAAATTTACTCTTCTGAGACCACTCCTGAGAAACTTGTTTTATTTTCTCCAAGGCATTCAGAGAAATACATTAACTAAGATTTTTTTAAAAAACTATTAGTTGACAGACACTGAAGCTAAACGTTTGTCACTTGTCAGAGGTGGGGCTGGTTGCATTTCCTCTCTTTGCATCCTCAATAATCAGGTTCATGACCCTGTAAAATTTGGGAGGAAGAGTAAGGCATAGCACTTACATAGAACCCCAAGAACTTCGTGCCTGTAAAAGTTCTTTTCAAAAACTCATTGAAATTGCATTCAGTTTCATTTGAACCCATCCTTCTCATATCTAGGTGTTACATGATGACAGGTCTGAATTCACCACTACTGAACCCCATTGTTACATGTTAATAGACAAGGGCTCAACCTTACTGCGCCACAGTGTTAGTGGTAAGAGACATGTGCACACTTCAGAGTTACACTGCGACAGAGCTCTGCCCACCAGTACTGTTTCCCACGGGAATCCCAGACCCAGTCTAATTCTTGGACCCCACACTTGTCCTTGTTTGGACCTGGCCCAGGCAGACAGTGGGAAAAGTTGACTCCTGCCTCCACCCTCAGGCTCCCACTATACTTCTTCTAATTCCATCTAGCTTAAGACCAAAAGCCCATAATATTTAGGAGCAGTATTAGGCCATTTGGTCCATCAAGTCTGCTCCACCATTTCATCATGGCTGATCCGATTTACCTTTCTGCCCCAAACTCCCTCTTTCTTCCCATATCCTACAAGGCGGATTCTGACGCATCACATCATCGTCATCTCTTTGGGTAATTGGGCCAGTTGCTGATATTTTTGGGAACTGATGGGGCTCGTAGCTGGCCTTAGTGAATGGTTGGAGGGACAAAAGTAGACCTCAGAGGTCTGTTGGGATGGCAAGTGCTCATTGTCATGTGCACAACAGTGAGCTCTGGAACCTCCATTCCCATCTACCACTCTCTCCTCCTTTAAACCACTCTCCTTTGGGCAACGTTTTGAGTCTCCTGGTCCTAATATTTCTGAATATTGCTGTGTGTAGTAACAGTGACAAATATAATGAATCACATTGAACCATCATCCTGCACTAAAGTGTTTAAATATAAAATTCTGCATTAGAGTGTTTAAATATAAAAGGTAGTTGGTCTCCTGGCAACAAGGAAGACCATTTAAAACCAACTGATGTTGCAAGCCTGACACCACTGCAGTAGAACCAATTAATGATAAATGTGTATTGACTTTGTGCTTTATGTTTTGGTCACAGGAGCTTCCTCAATGACTCAGGAAGCTTCCAGAGGTATGCAGACCCAATTTCATGTAATTAATGTAGGAGCATAAGGATTAGAAGCAGGAGAAGGCTGCCTGTCACTTAATGAGACCATTCCTGATGCGATTACAAACTCACTTCATTTTCTCATTCACCTACAGTTATATCTCCCCTGCTATCTACCTACTTCACTCCTATTGTGCTTTGAGGGAAATTCATGCCACTTTGGGGAAATTTTTTTTTAAAACTGTTTCATCTGTGTTGTAAATGAGTAAGTCCCTCATTTGAATTTCTCCACATCCAATCTTGTCGAACCCCTTAGAATCTGGTGTTAGTTCTCATCCTTTGAGAGCAGTTATCCTGCCTGTTTTCCCTCACAAGACCTCCTCTCCATGCCAGGCATTAATCTAGTGAGCCTTCTCTGAATTGCTTTCAATGCATTCACATCCTCCCTTAAGGAAGAAAAGTGGTGAGCACAATATGCTAGATGTTGTCCCACCAAAGCTCGATATAACTGAACCACATCCTTCTTACATTATTAATCAATTTCCCAAGCAGTAAACTACATTCTAATAGCTTTCCCAATGACCTGTATACTTCATGATCTTTCTTGGACTCATGCATGAGAATACCCTGGTCCCTTTGCGATCTCTCACCTTTTACAGAAAATACTTTTAATTTTACTTGCTATAATGGGTGATTTTACATTTTCCCCACGGAATACACTAGACAATTGGTTTCAGACTGGTCTTATCTCACAGACCTGTTTTTCCTTTCTATGACTGCTTTCTTTCTCCCCCTTGTCTGAACTCTTCCTAGTTACATTCAGGACATTTGCCATTTAAAGTCTCGTGGCTTAAACAAATCTGCCAATTCTCATAATCTTCGACTCCACATTTAATAAACCACTTCTCTATCTTGAACATTATGTAGAAGAAACTCTGAGCGTGCCAAAGGTGAAAAATGTTTCTTAAACATCACTACCAAAAGTCATTTATCAATATTATCCTGACTGACTGAATGGGGCTAGGTCTGGTATTAAGTGGCTGCCTTGCAGGTTGAGTTGAGGTACAGAAGGTCAGGTCTGTCTAGACCAGGTTAGTGGAAGTGGAGAGTACCATGGACAATGGATTTGAGCAGGCAGCTGGATCAATTTAAGCAGTACTTTTCACATGAACACAAAATCCAAGGGGAAGAAAGTGCTTTAACCTGAAAGATCAAATGAGTCATGTTGAAGGGCCTTGGCCTGAAAGGTTGACTGTTTATTCATTTCCATAAATGCTGCCTGACCTGCTGAGTTCCTCCAGCACTTTGTGTGTGTTCATCCAGTGAATGGTCTCCCTGAGGTGACAGCCATCCTAGATGCCATAGCATTTGGTTCCTGTCATGCAATATCAACAAAGACATTGAAAACATTAGACCCAGAATCAGCGGTTTCATTTCAAGAGAAGATCATTCCTCAGGACATGGGTCCCCTGTCTATGCCTCCTTGTACACATTAATTGGTGATGGTGGGAACTATGCTTATACGATCACATTAGCCTACTGAGCGGCAGTGAATTCACGTCAAAGCAAACCATGGACTGTGAAGTACTTTAGAGATCACCAGGATGTGAAAGGCACAATAAACTTCCAAGGTATTTCAAACTTTAGTGTAGCAACCCAGGAGAGACAGGTCTGCGTAGATTCCTCCTAGTTGCTCTATAATGCTTCCTGTTGGAAATCATGCATACACTACATAAAAAAACATGTTCAGGCTGAGATGGGATGACCCCCCCGGGTAAAATAAACAAACAATATGCTAGATTTGCAAATGAAAATTGGCAATTTAGAGCTCCCCAATGGTTTCATTGTTCAAGGTTGCTGTACAACTCAGGCATTCCTTGAGGCTTTGTGTTACACGTCATAAAAAGCTGCAAATGATCAGTTATCCAAGAAGTAACACACACCATGGGAAAACTTGGTGACAATGGTATTGTTGACTGCAAGCTCCGCTCCCAACGACACATTATCGATCCTGACCAATGGAGTTGATGATACCGAACCATTCTGTATCACCTGCGACTCACCTGGCAGCGTTCCCAACCCTAAGTTAGAAGGCTGTGATTTCACCTTTCATTCCAGGGACATGATTGTAGGTGCTTTTTCACCTTTCAGTGAGAAGGATGGGCTTGCTAAAGTGATGTTAGCTTCTCAACATCAGGCTGACTGTCACTCAGAACAAGTCTCAGATCTCCATGTTTAGTAATTTGTTGCTTTGAAAGTAGTTGAGTGACTGCACTGAAACCACACTCTGCTAAATATGATTTTGGAAAGGCAATAAAGAACATCTTGACCCTTTCCCACAGTGCAGATATTTCAGAGATTTCTTTCTGCAACCAAAATTCTTGATAGGATCTTTTGAACCTCAGCTCAAAGTCGTTTTGTAACGAGATCAGTTTTAACTCCATCCTTCCTGATAATTCCTCATTACAATTGTTCAGGAATGGACTGATTACCCAATCTGGAATTTGGATCGAGAGAAGATCCTGAAATCTCTCTGCCATGTCTTTATGCAGCTCACCCAGATGGGCGCAGTATACTTGAAGATCATCATCCAGTATTTTTTCTATCTCTTCCAACTCGGAGAGGCTCAGAAATTGGAAAAGGATGTGATGGCCAATGTGCACTTAAATAAGGTTAACTTAGACAGAAGTGTGAAGATGACTAATTTGACTTTGATAATATTCGCATCATTTCTTTGCAGTTGAAGACTGATTTCATTAAACTTTATAAGTAATTCTGACAAATAAGCAATGTCATGCCTCACATTCTTGATCTGATTACTGAATGAAGCATTCAAGTCTTAAAGGAATTTTCTCACAGTTTCAGAAAGCACATAAAAGTGAGTCAGGCAGTTTCCCTCTGACAGCCATCTGACTTCTATGTGCAACAGCAAGCATTTAAATTGTTCATCATTCTCAATACAAAGCTCCCAAAACAGTCGAGAATTGAGGGCATGGGGCGTGATTTTACTTACCACTGTGATAACAATATTTAATGATTTATGCAGTTGATCACTTAGGTTTTTTTTGAGACAAGATGTCGTCTGTGAACTACACAGTCAATGGTAAACATGTTAGCTACAACTTTTTCAAGAAAGTAATAACCCATGGTGATGTCCTGTCATTGATGACATCTCATCTGTTGCACAAGCAGGAATGTTGGTAAACAGAATGTCCTCTTTGAAAAATGCTGAACAACCCAAAATCATGGTACAGATACCACTTTGTATCTGTTTCTAGTCTCCTTGCAAATAACAACTCTTGAACCACACTTTCATCTCTTATGAAGGGAACATAACTAAGAAGCAACGATTTGTTACCTGGCAAAATTAACTCATCCAACTGTGGAGCAAATTCTGTTGTCCTAAGTATTTTGCACATTGTTTCTTCCACATTCTCAGACATTACATCTATCCATCTTTGAACAGAATTGTCGCTTTAATTATTGGGCCTGGTGATTTATGCAAAACTGTACTCAGAACCTCCCTTACTGCTGGCAGAACCAGTTCTTCACCAATTGTATGGGACTTTCCAGATTTAGCCACGAGCAATGAAATGTCCCAAGTACACAAGCCATCACTGTTTTGTCATGAAGTGCTGGCAAACATGTTTTGAAGTGTTTTCCATTTCTGAAGGTTTTCACAAAGTGACTGAAAATAAGCCAAATTCTTGTTTGCTTTATCAGAGTGTTTTCACTTCAAATGTTCAAGAAGCCTAGACGTTTGAAAAAGTTCTTTCACACAACAGATACATTGGCTGTTGATGTTTGCTTGGTGCTGGTATAAATCTATACTTCAGATACTCCACTCTATAGTGTCTACAGTTCTTTTTTGTTTGGTCTGTCTCTAGCATTTTCGCTATGGATTAACAACTATGGTTAATCACCTATTGTAACCTCAAGCACTACGATCAATAAAGGGGTGTCATAAGGTGGGTGCTGGAAGCAGACCCAAATGCAAGACACAGACACTGAAGTACTAGGAACTGGACTGGACTAGAGTTAGGAATGGGACAGGAGACAGACTAGGAGCTTGGACAGGAACACAGACTTGGGCTAGGACTTTGGCTAGGACAGCGGGACCAGGACAAGGAACTGGGAACTAGGAGCCTGGGCTTGGACTCCAAGCCAAAGACTGGACAAGGACCCAGAACCTTGGTCTTTACTCAGTCTCAGACCTCGGACCTAGGCGAGGACATGAATAGCTACAGGACTGGATGAAGCTTGAGTTCTTCAAGGCTTGGCTGCCAGACTAGACATGGAACCCCTGCACAGGACAAGGCACATGGACAGGACAAGAATCTGAAGCCTTGACTCGATCTTGAGGGAACAGGAACACAGAGCCTTGGTCTTGAGAGAATAGGAACACAGGGACATGGAACACAGAGCCAGGACCCCACCTTAGGAACAGGACTTAGGGCTGGGGCTCTACACATAGTCAAGACCCCTCCTAGGGAGCAGGACATAGGACCAGAACTCAGGATCAGGACTCATACACAGAACACAGAGAGACAGCTCCCAACACAAGGTAGGAGCAAACAGCAGGACCTACCTAGCAAAGGCGTGGACACAGAGACAGTTCCAAACAACGATACTTATCTAGACACAGCAAGGCTCCAGTCTTGCTCCAGCAGTAGAACTTGCCAGCAATCCAGGCAAGGCTTCAGGAGGAAGGTAAAGGGAACAGTCCAGCAAATGAAGCTGAACCCAGGAGCTATTTATGTAGCCAGCCCAAAATGAGAATCAGGTGCCTCAATTAGAGCACCCAACAGAACAAGGGAAACCGGAAAACCTGGAATAAGGAACAATGGACAGGACCATGAACCAGAATGCAGACTTCGCGGACCGGACCATGACAAGGGGAAAGTTATGACATCATCATAGCTCAGGCAAAACCTGACTCCCTGCCTGAAGGTATGTAAAGTGGGGCAGCGATATCTCAGTTGAGCCATGGACTAGAGAAACGCAGTTCAGGGCTGATTCTGAAGTTTACCCTATTGAACACCACGCTTAACTCACAGGAATGGGTCACTGCATGATTAGAGTACTAGCTAACACAGTACTCCAGTAGTGAATAGCCACATTGTGTGTGCCTGATCCTGAAATAAAATGATTTCTCACAATATACCAAATCAGAAGTGTCACATTGCTTTTCAACAACTATAACATGCTTCAATCAGAGAACAGTGGGTTCGCAAGGTTATTGTGATCAATGTAATCAATTATGAGGCAATTATGATCAAATACTTATAATAAGCAATTCATTTCTTAAATTAAGCCTGTCATCCCTCAGATGCCCTCCTTACCATTGAGCAAACCCTGTACCATCCCCTTTAATTTTATCACCCCCTTAGAAACTCCCACTGCTTTCAGGGGTGGTGATATTGCCCACTTTGGAAGTCATTGCTCTAACACCAGAAATGCGTGACCAATTACATCTGAGTCTTCACAAGGAGCAGCTTTGGGGAAAGAGGACCTCTTGGGCTCCATTCTTGTGTCACTCTAAGTAGAGGGGATGGAATTCAAAGATGAATTTATTGCCATATGCATGAGTACCTGTGTGCTCGGGGGCAAAGCAAAACTTAGTTGCAGTAGCATCACAGGCACATAGCATCATACAACCAGCCTCACAAGAATTAGGATACTTGAGCGATTTGCTCATCCACAGGACTGATGAAAACTAACTGTGATGAAGTGAGTGTGGCCCAATAAGATGAATCCACCCTGTCCCCTCATCCTCAGCCTCAAGATTGTTACTCTGAATCCCCACAGAAGAATGAATCTCAAGATAGCATATGGTGACATATACGTACTTTTATAATAAACTTAATTTGAACTTTGTCACTAGTTCTATACTTCACTATCCCCACAACTTAACAACCCACCGGGACCAGCATCAGTCATGGAAACTGAATACTCAGAGGTTAACAGCCTAAAGGTCTGAATTTAAGCAATGAATGGATCTGTAGTCAGGTAATCTTGCTGCAAGCACGACATAAAGGGTGACATTTGCGTGAGAATTGAGTGGAAGTTGATTATTGTCTTGGGATTAATTTTACTACTTTGATGATATTTGACACTGTGCTCTACAGTATGACCTAACAGCAACTATCTTGGATTCTGCTATCCGTATGTCACTGACATAAAGGTTTTCAGTGTTCTTTTAATACCCAACTAAAAGATATAAAAAGAACTCTTCAGGCAGGGGAGTTCGTGTGAATTTTCAAGCAGAACAATTAACACATCACCAGAACAATTAACTCAATTGCCCCTGGTGGGTGCCTAGGCTAATTTTAACAACTGTGATTAAAAGAGCTGGGATCCAGCAGAATGGAGCATTAAATACACTGCAGACTCTCTGTATCACAGGAGGTAACCGTTCCACCCTTGAGCTTCAGGCGTAGGACATAGACGAGTACAGCACTGGAACAGGCCCTTCGGCCCACAATGCTGTGCTGATCCAATTACATTAGAAATCAAATGGACAAGCTAACTAATCCCTTCTGCCTACACAACGTCCATATCCTTCCATTTTCCTCTGCCTATCTAAACATCCCTTAAAAGTCAGAATCAGGTTTAGTATCACTGGCAAATGTTGTGAATTTGTTTGTTAGTGTCTCTATTGTGTCTGCCCCTGCCACCACACCAGGCAGTGCATTCCAGGTAGACGCCACTCTCTGTGTAAAAAACTTGCCTCTCACCTCTCCTTAGAAATTACCCCCTCTCACCTTAAATGCATGGCCTCCAGTATTACACATTTCAGCCCTGGGAAAAAGATACTGCCTGTCTACTCCTTCAGTGTGTCTCATTTCTTATAGACTTCTATCAGACCTCCCTTTAGTCTCTGCCGCTGCAATCTCTCTTTATAGCACGTGCCCTCTAATCCAGGCAACATCCTAGTAAATCACTTCTGCACCCTGAGACTCTTCCTATAATGGGCAATCAGAACTGTATGCAATACTCCAGATGTGACCTGACTAGAGTTTTATAAAGCTGCAACATAACTTCCTGCCTTCTGAATTCAGTGCCTCGACTAATAAAGGCCATATGCCTTCTTAACCACCCTATCAACCTACGTAGCCACTTTCAGGGAGCTATGAACCTGGACTCCAAGATCCCTCTATTCATTAACATCGTTAAAGGTCTTGCCCTTGACAGTGTACTGTCTCTTTACATTTGACCTCACATTTGTCTAGGTTATCTGGCATTAAGATTTATCATCTCCGAGGAAGATGTTAGAAGAGCCTTCCTGAAGATAAATCCCAGGAAGGCGACGGGCCCAGATGGCGACCCGGGACAGGTTCTCCGGGCCTGTGCAAGCGAGCTAGCTGGAGTGTTTGCTGACATCTTCAACAGCTCCCTGCTTCAGTCTAAGATCCCCTCTTGTTTTAAGAAGGCAACGATAATTCCGGTGCCAAAGAAAAGCAAGGTGGCATGCCTGAATGACTATCGACCTGTGGCTCTGACATCAATTGCTATGAAGTGCTTCGAGCAATTGGTTATGGCACACATCAACCATAACCTACCGGTCAACCTCAACGTTTTGCAATTCGCCTACCGGAGCAACAGTTCAATGGCAGATGCCATCTCTCTGGCACTACATTCCTCCTTAGAACACCTGGAGAATAAAGACGCATATGTAAGGCTCCTTTTCATTGATTACAGCTCTGCCTTTAATACCATCATTCCAAATAAACTGATTCCTAAGCTCCGGAACCTGGGTTTAGCACTCAGATCTGCAGCTGGATCTTCAACTTCCTCATAGACAGGACCCAGGCTGTAAAGATAGGGGACAAGCTCTCCTCTACAATCACTCTGAGCACCGGTGCCCCACAAACTGTGTACCAAGTCCCCTGCTGTACTCACTGTACACCCATGATTGTGTAGCCAAGTTTTCATCAAACTCAATATATAAGTTTGGTGATGACACAATTGTAGGTCGTATCTTGGGTAATGATGAATCTGACTACAGAGAGGAAATTAAGAACCTGGTGGCATGGTGCGAAGACAATAACCTATCCCTCAACGTCAGCAAGACGAAGGAATTGGTTGTTGACTTCAGAAGGAGTAGCGGACCGCACGACCCCATCTACATCGGTGGTGCGCAGGTGGAACAGGTCAAAAGCTTTAAGTTCCTCGGGGTGAATATCACAAATGACCTGACTTGGTCTAACCAAGCAGAGTCCACTGCCAAAAAGGCCCACCAGTGACTTTACTTCCTGAGAAAGCTGAAGAAATTTGGCCTGTCCCCTAAAACCCTCACTAATTTTTATAGGTGCACCGTAGAAAGCATTCTTCTAGGGTGCATCACAACCTGGTATGGAAGTTGTCCTGTCCAAGACCAGAAGAAGCTGCAAAAGATCGTGAACATAGCCAATACATCACACAAACCAATTTTCCATCCTTGGACTCACTTTACACCACACGCTGTCGGAGCAGTGCTGCCAGGATAAGCAAGGACACGACCCACCCAGCCAACACACTTTTTGTCCCTCTTCCCTCTGGGAGAAGGTTCAGGAGCATGAAGATTCGTACGGCCGGATTTGGGAACAGCTTCTTTCCAACTGTGATAAGACTGCTGAACGGATTCTGACCCGGATCTGGGCCGTACCTTCCAAATATCCGGACCTGACTTGCACAACCTTACTTTCTCTTTTCTATTTTCTAATTATGATTTATAATTTGAATTTTTATTATATTTACTTCAATTTGTACTTCTGGGAGCACGAAGCGCAGAAACAAATATCACTGTGATGATTGTACGCTCTAGTATCAATTGTTTTGGTGACAATAAAGTATAACATAATTGTAAACTGCATCTGCCATCTCTCTGCCCATATCAGATCAATATCCTGCTGTATTATTTGCCGGTCTTTCACGCTATCCACAACGCCACCTATGGGTATCATCTGCAAACCTACTAACCCACCCGTCTACATTTTCATCCAGGTCAGTTATATACATCACAGTTATCCGAGGTCTCAGTGCCCCAGTACAGATTCCTGCAGAACTCCACTAATCACAGACCTCCAGCGAGAATAGGTCCCATCAACCACGACCATCTGCCTCTATGGGCAAGCCAGTTCTGAATCCAAATGGCCAATTCACCCATAAATCTTAACGTCTGAATCAGGTTTAATGCCACTAGCAGATGTCATGAAATTTGTTGTTTTGCAGCAACAGTACATTGCAAAACATAATATGAAAACTATAAATTACAGTAAGGAATATATAAATTTATAAAAGGAAAGTAAATTAAATAAGATGTGCAAAAAGAGAGGAAAAAATATGATAGGTTCATTGTCCATTCATAAATCTGATGGCAGAGGAAAGAAACTGTTCCTAAACTGTGAGTCTGTCTCTTCAGGCTCCTGTACCTCCTTCTTCTTAGTAGCAATGTGAAGAGAGCATGTCCTCAGTGATGGGGGCCCTTATTTATGGATGCATTTTTGAGGCATTGCCTTTTGAAAGTGTCCTGTATGTTGGCAATGCTAGTGCCCATGATGGAGTTGGCTAGTTTACAACATTCTGGGGCCTTTTCTGATCCTGTGCAGCAGACAATTAGAAATGTTAGAATGGTCTCCACAGTACATCTATAGAAACTTGTGAACGTCTTTGGTGATATACCAATTCTCCTCAAACTCCTAATGAAATAGGGCCACTGTTGTGCCTTCTTTGTAATTGCATCAATATGCTGGGCCCAGGAAAGATCCTCAGAGATATTGACACCCAGGTACATGAAACTGCTCACTCTTTCCACTTCTGATGTGTTCCCTTAGCTTCTCCTTTTTGAGGTCCACTATCAATTCCTTGGCCTTACTGACATTAAGTGCAAGCTTGTTGCTTCAGCACCACTCAACCAGCTGATTTATCTTGCTCCTGTATGCCTCCACATCACCAGCGGAAAGTCTGCTAACAATAGTTGCATTGGTAGCAAATTTATAAATGGCACTTGAGCTATGCCTAGCCACACAGTCGTGTCTGTAGAGAGAGTAGAGCAGTGGATTAAGCACACATCCTTAAGGTGCACCAGTGTTGATTGTCAGGGAGGAGGAGATGTTACTTCTAATCCACACAGTCCATGGTTTCTCAATGAGGAAGTCAAGGATGCAGTTGCAGAGGGAGGTACAGAGGCCCAGGTTTTGGATGAGCCTCCAATGAGGGACCTTGTCAAACATGTCACTAAAATCCATGTAGACAACACCCACAGTTCTACCTTCATCAATCACCCTCATCAAAAACCTCAATCAAGTTAGTAAAATACGATTTGTGCTGCAAAAAGCCATGCTGGCTCTCTCTAATTAGGCCATGGTTTCTCCAAATGCTCATAAATCCTATCCCTAATAACTCTCTCCTGAGTCTTCCCAACCATCGGCGCGAGACTCACCAGTCTATAGATTCCAGGATTAACCTTAATTCCCTTCTTGAATAATGGAACAACATTAGCTACTCGACAGTCCTCTGGGACCTCGCCTGCAGCTACAGAGGACATGAAGGCCCCAGCATTCTCTTCACTTGCCTCTTTCAATAAGCAAGGGTATATCCCATCAGGCATTGGAGACTTCTCCACGTAAATGCTCTTTAGGAGACCAATCGCAAACTCCTTATCCTCCACGTCCTTCTCCTTGGTAAATACTGATGTAAAGTTTTCATTAAGGACTTCTCACACATCTTCCACCTCCAAGTAAGTGTTTCCCCCTTTCTCGTTGACTAGTCCTACCCTCTCCCTATCCTCTTCCTCTTGAGGTACTATATGTATAGAATGCCTTGGGATTCTCATTAATCCTACTTGCCAAGGACATTTCGTGGTCCCTCCTGGCTTTTCTAATTCTCTTCTTGAGATCTTTTCTGACCTCTTTATAATCCTCAAGGGCTCTGTTTAATTCTAGCTTCCTAAGCTTTGCATACTTTTTCTTTTCCTGAAGAAAAATCATCACCTCTGTAAACATCAAGATTCTCTCATCTTGTCATTCTTGCCCTTCCTTCTGACCGGAACAGGCTGTACCTGTCTGGTACTCTGTAGGTGGTCTTTAAATAACCCCCACATGCCGGATATGTACTTACCCACAAACAGCTGTTCCCAATTAACTCTCCTGAGTTCCTGCCTAATGCTCTCGTAATTTGCTCTGCTCCAATGTAATACTCTCCCACAAGGTCCATAATTATCCTTATCTATAGCTGTCTTAAAACTTAGGAGTTGTGGTCACTGTTTACTCAATGTTCATCCTCTGAAAGGTTGGTCAGCTGGCCAGGCTCATAACCCAACTCTCCTCTTGTTGGACTATCTATACGCTGGTTTAAGAAACCCTCCTGGGTGCACTTAACAAATTCTGCCCCATCTAAACCTCTTGCACTCAGAAGGTCCCAGTTTATCTTAGGGAAGTTGAAATTTCCCATTACAACAACCCTTCTATTTTTTCACCTTTCCTTAATCTGCCTACAAACCTGTTCCTCAATGTCCAGGTGGCTATTGTGGGGCCTGTAGTACAATCCCAACAGAGTGATTGCGCCTTTCATATTTCTGATATCTCCCCAGGTGAACTCTGTGGACAAGCCCTCCATTTTGTCCCCTCTGAGTGCAGCTCTGATATTGTCCCCAATTAGTAGTGCAACTCCCCCTCTCCCTTTTACCTCCTCCTCTATCTTTTCTAAAACACTGAAACCCCAGGACAGAATTTCTCAACCAATGTCCTGTGGAACCCCAGAGTTCCACCAGAGGTTGCTCGGGGTTCCGTGAGAGATCATGATTGAAAAAGATAACCACAGTTTTTTGAACTTCATGCGATGCTAGCGCCATAGTGGTGGGCAGTGACCGAGCAGCCTTCGTAGCAATCTCGTTAGAGGTCTCTCTGCCCAGTGTGGCAGTGCGCAGTAGAACCGTGTTTATTTGCTCTAGTCCATTCTCAGTTTTTGATGCGAGTTAGGGGAGGCTGTTGTGAGCGCTGTATTGCAGGAGGGGAGGACGGTAGGCTGATGAGGAGGGTGAAGTGCATTGAATAAACTCGCCCATTTTTATATTTTATTAACCCCTGTGTTTTACAGATGTGTCTGACAGTCCAATGTGGTGAATTCTGAAATACAATTTCCTGAGTCATTTCACTGCACTAGTGCAAAAACAGACACAACAAAGTCCGACTTTACAATGAAAGTTCTTATCAATGGGTTTTATATGGACTGGGGATTCAAGTTGTCCTATTCTGTTGTGCCTAGTCTGTGGCAAACAACTTGCAAATGCAGCAATGGCTCCAGCAATTTCTGAAAAGACTCTTAACTACAAATCACAGCCATATGACTCATAAAAGTTCTAATTATTTTAAATGGCTATTGGAATCTCAAAACAAACAGAGTAAAGCTCAGATCATGGTCAGTAAGAAGACTCAGGAAGCAAGTTATTAAGTCATAGAACTTATTACCGAGAAAAGGAGATGTTGGTGAGAACCTAATAATGCCAGCATGTAAAATTATAGTGGGTAAAATGCTCGACCAAGATGCAGTACGTGAAATTGAAAAGCTTTCATGTTGAATGATGATGATGGCTGGTTCTTTGCTTGTGAAGATCAGGAGGGAAAAAGAATCCTCAGGAGCAATGGCACGATCGTTGGTGACTGTCAAGGCCAATTCTGGATCTGCAGACTTTGGAACAGAAGGGATATGGGAACAGCTGGGATGTGGGTGCTTGGGTAGTGCAATCCTTCCCGTATCTCCTCTTCTCTTCAGCAGTCGCTCTTCTGGATTCCTCAAAATCCTTGTCTGCTCTGGGGATCAGTGTTCTTCAGCAGTCTCTGTCACAAGCGAGCTGCTGCCACTCCTTGACCTCGATATTTGCCAGAGAGAGCTACTACTTAAGTTGGTCCTTGTATCTCTTGCGTGGGGCACCATGATCTCTCTTGCCCTGAGAGAGTTCTCCGTAGAGTACTGCTTTCGGTAGCCTGGAGTTGTCCATGCGAGAACTGCCTGGCCTGGCCAGCAGAACTGCCTGAGCAGCAAAGTGGATTCAATGCTTGGAAGTTGAGCCTTCTCAGGGTTCTTGTTGTTGGAGACACGATGCTGCCATCTGACATCGAGCGAAGACAGCGCTGATGAAAGCTCGAGCAACCAGACTTGTTTGCGATACAAGACCCAGGCTTTGGAGCCATATAGCAATTCTGTGACAACACCTGGGTTTTTGTGGACAGACGCCGCTGGAGGTTCTTCCACACACGTTTCCGGAGGTGCCCGAAGGTGCTGCTGGCTCTGGCGAGTCGATTATCAACATTCCTTATTACCGTGGCAATGTTGGAGATGAGGCTGCCCAGGTGGATGGACTGCTCAACCACAGTAAGAGGGTGGTTGTCAATGGTGATCGGAGGTGGGTTGTAAACGCTATGTGGGGGGCTTCTGATGGATGATCATTGTATCCTTCATACTGACCATTAACCCGAAAGCCCTTGGTGAACTAAATGACTGATAGCAACCTATAGCACATAGGTGTCAAACACAAGGCCCGCGGGCCATATCCGGCCCGGTGTACAATTATATCCGGCCCGCGAGATCATTTTAGATAGATCTATTATTTTAATTATTAATGGCCCGGCGATATGAAGCGCTGATAACACACAAACTACAGATCCCATAATGCAGTGCAACAGCTGCCGATAGGCTACCCGGGAACATTCCCGCGTCAAGCGTCTGTTGCTGTATACAACGCTATTCTGAAGTCAAAGCTAACCCCTAACAAAGGCGAAGAGAAAAGTTGATTCTGAAAAAAGAGTCTTTCAAAACCGATGGGTTGCTGAGTATATTTTTACTGACATTGCCAGTAAACCCGTGTGTCTTATCTGTGTGAGAAGCTTTTCTCAGTGATGAAGATTAACAAAACATCACACTGGAGTCGTCTCACTGATGAACACCTGCAGTCCATCCTGAGAATCTCCACAACACAGAACCTTACACCAAACCTAAATGAACTTATTGCCAAGAAAAGATGCCAAGCATCCAGCTCTGACAAAACGGCATAGGAGCAAAGAAAACTGAGTGTTTTGATTTGTTGTTGTTTTAACTTTTGCTGAAAAGCACAAATTTTATTTATATTTTCAGGGTTTTTTTACAGCATGCTCATATTTCTAACTTGTATAATACTGACAGGAGATTTTTTATGGAGAGCAAAATATTTAAGTTATTTAAAGTTTTAGTTTATTTTTTCTGGAATAATATTCCTGTCTGTTTTTATTCATATTTATGTTCAAAAAATGTTTAGTTTTAGTGTGTTCAATAAATGTTTATCCTGTTCGGCCTGTGTCCTAAAGTGTGCTTTGAGTTTTGGCCCCATGTGCAATTGAGTTCGACACCTCTGCTATAGCACGTCCTCTGTGTGCGTGAGAAGAGCACAGTCATCCGCATTTAATAGCTCAAGAATGGTCTGTTGCATAGTTTTTGTCCGGGTGAGAAGGCAGCCACTCTCAAACAGTATGATAAGTCGACATATTGGTGACATGTATACGATGCTGAAGAGCTTCTGTGTGATAAACTGAAAAACAACAGCTTCTTTATCCAGGCTGATGAGTCAACAGGTTTCACCAATAAATATCATGTTGTAACATTTGTAAATGATGGTGAAACTCAAGAAAACATTTTTTTCTGTTGCAAAGAGCTGCCCAAAAAAAGCAAAGGGCAAAATTTATTTAACGTTTTGTCTTCATGTCTGGAAACAAAAGGTCTGCCTTGGAGGAACTGTGTTGGCATCTGTACTGATGCAGCCCCCATCAATGGTTGGCTCCATGGGAAGTTTCATTTCTCCTGTAAAAATAGAAAATCCTGACATTGACACAACACACCGCTTTCTTCACAGAGAGGTGCTGATGTCAAAAACTCTTGGAGATGAAATGTAAAAGGTTCTGGATGATGCTACAAAAATGGTTAATTCTATTAAACAAAGACCACTTCAGTCGAGAATGTTTAAAAAACTGTGTGAAAACCTGGACAAAGAACAGACCGATCTCCTGCTAAATACAGAAATCTGGTGGCTTAGCAGAGGAAGAGTTCTCAATGGGGTGTTTGAGCTGAAAGGTGAATTGCAGGAGTACTTTCAAGAAAATAGTATGCCAGATTTTGCTAAGTGCTTTGAATTGAAGAATGGCTGCAGAAACTAGCCTACTTAACAGACATTTTCATCATATGAACCAGTTGAACAAGTCTCTGCAAAGCCCTGGAGAAAACGTTTTGACTTCATGTGACAATATTATCGGATTTAAAAGGAAATTGAACCTTTGGAAAAATCATGTTGCAAAAGGGAATCTTGAAATGTTTCCACTGCTGCTTGGGCTTCAGAGTGAGGAAGGATCTGAAAGTCTCGAGTCTTATTGAAAACCACCTGGAAGAACTGCAGAATAAAACTGAACAGTATTTTTCCTCCTTTTCAACACAAATGCATGACTGGTCGAGAGACCCTTTCTTTGAATCTTCTGCTCAGCCTGAGAACTTGACTTTGCACCATAAGACCATAAGACATAGGCAGAGAATTAACCCATTCAGCCCATCGAGTCTGCTCCGCAATTTCAACATGGCTGATCCCGGATCCCTTTCAACCCTGTCCATCTGCCCTCTCACCATATCGCTTGATGCCACCAATCAGGAATCTGTCAACTTCTGCTTTAAATATACCCATGGACTCGGCCTCCACTGCAGTCTGTGGCAGAGCATTCCACAGATTCACTACTCTCTGGCTAAGAAAATTTCTCCTTACTTCTGTTCTAAAAGGTCGCCCCTCAATTTTGAGGCTGTGCCCTCCAATTCTGGATACCCCCACCAGAGGAAACATCCTCTCCACATCCACCCTATCTAGTCCTTTCAACATTTGGCAAATTTCAATAAGATCCCTGCGCATTTTTCTAAATTCTAGTGATTACAGGCCCAAAACTGCCAAACGCTCCTCATATGTTAACCCCTTCATTTCTGGAATCATCCTTGTGAAACTCCTCTGGGCTCTCTCCAATGACAATACATCCTTTCTGAGATAAGGGGCCCAAAATTGTTGACAATACTCCAAGTGCGGCCTTAATAGTGTCTTATAAAGGCTCAGCATAACCTCCTTGTTTTTATATTCTATTCCCCTTGAAATAAATGCCAACATTGCAGTTGCCTTCTTTATCACAGATTCAACCTGTAAATTAATCCTCTGGGAGTCTTGCATAAGGACTCCCAAGTTCCTCTGCACCTCTGACCTTTGAACTTTCTGCCCATTTAGATAATATTCTGCACTATCGTTCCTTTTACCAAAACGCATTATTGTACATAATTGTACATTATTGTACACTGTATTCCATCTACCACTATTTTGCCCATTCTTCAAATTTGTCGAAGTACTGCTGCAATCGCATTGCTTCCTCAGCACCACCTACCCCTCCACCTATCTTCATATCATCCATAAACTTTGTCACAACGCCATCGATTCCATCATCCAGATCATTAACATACAAGGTGAAAAGTGGTGGATCCAGCACCAACTCCTGCAGAACATCTCTCCTCACCAGCAGCAAGGCCCCTTCAATTCCCACTCCTCGCCTTCTGCCGGTCAGCTAATTCTGTCCATGCTAGCTAGTATGTTTCTTGCAATACCATGGGCTCCTATCTCATTTAGCAGCCTCGTGTGTGGCACCTTTTTAAAGGCCTTCTGAAAATCCAAGGAAACAACTCTGGCTGTTTTTAATTTAAGCAAGCAGAGGCTGAAAATATCTATGGTGTGAGAGTGAATTGAATTGCATTGACTTTATTACTTACATCCTTCATATACATGAGGAGTAAAAATCTTTATGTTACGTCTCCATCTGAATGTGCAATGTGCAATTCTAGTAATTTATAATAAATAGTATGTACGACAGGACAGTCAATATAACACAGAAAAGCAGTTGTGTCAGCATGAATTAATCAGTCTGTTGGCCTGGTGGAAGAAGCTGCCTCGGAGTCTGTTGGGCCTGGCTTTTATGCTGCGGTACTGTTTCCCGGATGGTAGCAGCTGGAACAGTTTGTGGTTGGGGTGATTCTGGTCCCCAATGATCCTTTGGGCCATTTTTACAAACCTGTCTTTATAAATGTCCTGAATAGTGGGAAGTTCACCTCTACAGATGCGCTGGGCTGTCCACACCACTCTCTGCAGAGTCCTGCGATTGAGGGAAGTACAGTTCCCATACCAGGCAGTGATGCAGCCAGTCAGGACGCTCTCAATCGTGCCCCTGTAGAAAGTGGTTGGTTGGGCAGAAGGTGGGGGAAAAGAGCACTTAGTGACAGAGTGAAAGATGGCATTGATTACATGATGAAAGGGACAGAAATGCAAAGGAACCAGGAAGATTAAGTAAAGAAACACAGGATGGCTGTTGAGGAGAGATAAATGGGAACAGCAGAAATATTATCAGAGGTATTTCTCAGCTGCACTGTACCAGTCAGCATGTTGGAGATGAGACGGGATGTGTGACTCACTGCAACCATTTTATTGTGTAGTGAACAAAATACAGCATGAGAGGAGGTCGTTGGGTCCAGTCGAGCTCCCAAAGGAGAAATCTGAATAGTCTCTGTTACCTTTCTCCCCTTCAACACTGCAGTTTATTCTCACACTTCAACCAACTCTCCTTTGGCTCTTGCCACTCACTCACTCACACGATTTACGATGGCCAGCAAACCGCCAGCACACCCTCAGGGAGCGTCCTCCAGAAAACCAAGCTGTCCTGTGCCTGGTCCTCAAGGTTTCACCATCCTTCTCCGGAACGACAATAAGAGAAGTCGGGGAGCAAACAGGGCAGCGAATCAGCTAGAAACTTGGTGTCACACTAAAGGAGGTCAGCCAGTGCGAATCGGAGTCTTACAACGATGAACAGACAGTGCAATAAGCAGTGGATTGAAAGTGCTGTTGAGTCACTCTTTTATAATGAAGGAAGTCTGAAACCTTAGATAGCAGGAAGTATAAAGGCAGATGTTACATCTCCTGCTTTTGCATGGGAGGCTACTTCGGGGAGAGGAGGAATTGGTGGTGACCAACAAATGAACTGGATGTCCTAGAGGGAAGAATCCCTTTTTTTCTTTCTCAAAGGGAAGGAGAGGGAAATAAATGCAACACAATGGAAGAGGCAGAAAATGACCGGTGTGGGGCTGTTGAGGAAAACAGAAACTGTATCCCGGTTGTAGGAAGAAAGCGAAAGGACTGGGAAAGCTGAATTAAGGTCCCATCAACAATGGTGAAGGGGACAAAGGAAGAGATGTTTGGAAATGTTGTGACTCAGAAATGATGTAGCAAAGATGAAAAGCTATTTGAATTGAATAGACTTATTGGAAACCAAGTGAGAAGTGCAATCAAGGTGACTGTGGGAGTCAGTGAGGTTATACCTTACTGTGCCATACGAAGGTTGAACATTTTCTCTTTCATCAAACCGTCAATCACAGCGTTCCATCAGGCCTCTCACTGACAAAGTGAAAGTTCTAGTGGAGTAAGATTAGAAATGTAAGACTATCATGGCAACAATGTTCCATTTCTGAAAGGGTTGTATTGTGAGAATTGCGCTTTAGAGATATCAATGGAATATTTTTAAATGTGTTGTTGTCGGGATGATTTTCCTTATTCAATGTCACTACTGCATAGTTGTGCTTTTAAAATTTAACTTGGTTTGATTCCTCACTATTTAACACAGAAGATACTGTATTTGCTGCACACAAAGATGAGGTTATTTATGAGGATGAGAATATCAACCTGGGAGAGGAATTTGTGAACAGGGTAGCAATGTGAATTTGACAAGAGTAGAAATTTGGTTTCGTAAAGGAAATTTTCAGTTACTGTTTTCCCTGTAAATTTTTGACTTGGGTCCATCTGGGTCAATTCGGCTTCAATGAGTTTCAGAATCAGAATCAGGTTTATTAACACCGGCTTATGTAGTGAAATCTGTTAACTTAGCAGCAGCAGCAGTTCAATGCAATACGCAATATAGAAGAAAAAACTAATGATAAATAAGTAAGAAAATCAATTACAGCATCCATATATTGAATAGATTTTAAAACATGCAAAAAACAGAAATAATATATATTAAAAAACTGAGGTAGTGTTCACGGGTTCAATGTCCATTTAGGAATCAGATGGCAGACAGGAAGAAGCTGTTTCTGAATCACTGAGTGTGTGCCTTCAGGTTTCTGTACCTCCTACCTGATGGTAACAGTGAGAAAAGGGCATGCTCTGGGTGCTGGAGGTCCTTAATAATGGACGCTGCCTTTCTGAGACACTGCTCCTGGAAGATGTCCTGCGTATATAGTACTCAAGATAGAGTCAACTACATTTCCAACCCTCTGCAGTTTCTTACAGTCCTGTGCAGTAGCCCCCCCACCCCACACACACACTAGACAGTGATGCAGCCTGTCAGAATGCTCTCCACAGTACATCAATAGAAGTTTTGAGTGTTTTTGTTGACATACCAAGTTTCTTCAAACTCCTAATGGAGTATAGCCACTGCCTTGCCTTCTTTATAACTGCATTGATAAGTTGGGACCAGGTTAGATCCTCAGAGATCTTGACACCCAGGAACTTGAAGCTGCTCATTCTCTCCACGTCTGATCCCTCTATGAGGATTGGTATGTGTTCCTTCGTCTTACCCTTCCTGAAGTCCACAATCCGCACTTTCATCTTACTGACGTCGAGTGCCAGGTTGTTGCTACAGCACCACTCCACTTGTTGGCATATCTCACTCCTGCATGCCTTCTCGTCACCAACTGAGATTCTACCAACAATGGTTGTATTGTCAGCAAATTTATAGATGGTATTTGAGCTATGCCTAGCCACATGGTCATAGATATAGAAAGAGTAGAGCAGTGGGCTAAACACACACCCCTGAGGTGCGCCAGTGTTGATCATCAGCGAGGAGGAGATATAATCACCAATCTGCACAGATTGTGATCTTCCGGTTAGGAAGTCAAGGATCCAATTGCAGGGGGAGGTACAGAGGCCCAGGTTCTGTAACCTCTCAATCAGGATTGTGGGAATGATGGTGTTAAATGCTGAACTATAGTCAATGAACAGCATCCTGATATGGGTGTTTGTATTGTCCAAGTGGTCGAAGGCCGTGTGAAGAGCCATTGAGATTACTTCAGCCGATGACCTACTGTAGCAATGGGGAAATTGCAATGGGTCCAGGTCCTTGCTGAGACAGGAGTTCAGTCTAGTCATGACCAACCTCTCAAAGCATTTCATTACTGTAGATGTGAGTGCTACTGGGCGATAGTCATTAAGGCAGCTCACATTATTCTTCTTAGGCACTGGTATAATTGTTGCCTTTTTGAAGCAAATGGGAACTTCCACCCATAACAGTGAGAGGTTGAAAATGTCCTTGAATACTCCCACCAGTTGGCTGGCTCAAGTTTTCAGAGCCTTACCAAATATCTGTCGGGACCTTCCGCACTGTGAGGTTTCGCTCTCTTTAAAGACAGCCTAACATCGGCCTCTGAGACAGAGATCACAGGGTCATCAGGTGCAGCAGGGATCTTCACAGCTGTAGTTATACTCTCCCTTTCAAATCAGGCATAGAAGGCATTGAGTTCATCTGGTAGTGAAGCATCACTGATATCCATGCAGTAGGGTTTTGCTTTGTAGGAAGTAATGTCTTGCAGACCCTGCCAGAGCTGCCGTGCATCCAATGTCGCCTCTAACCTCATTCAAAATTGTTTGATCCATGTGTCAGTTTTTGTTTTGTACTTGATTGTATACTGACTATGGTAATATCAATTTTATGATATTAAGCTAACAGTTTGCCCTTATAACACACTACTCCATTCAGTCCACAGAACTAGGGCTAGCACTGTCTCTCGTCCTGATGGGGCAGAAATACAATGATCAAGGACGTTCTCTTTTATATAGTACACTCCAGGAATTTCCCTCTATTTATTGGTTACACAGTCACTACTCCTGACCTACAGTATGTTAGGAGAGCTGGAATCTATCCATCATCTGTCATTCTTGAATTTTTCCCTAACGTGTCCGAAAATTTGTTTATCGTGTGCACAATCAAGAATACAAAGCTCATCTACTGTTCCGTAATTCTAGTTTGACTTCAGCTGCTCAGCATCATCCTTTTCCAGTGTTATAATAACGTTTTTTGGATTAGTTCTTGCTGTTCACCAGTAAAGACCTTCCAGCTCATTCCTGAATGTTCTATAGTCAGTTCTATCCTTCCCTTTCCATGATAAAGATCTCCAATGTTACTGCAATATTGGAATCCTCGTGCCTACAGCTCAAAAAACTAATTTATCAAACTTCACACCTTTACATATAACCTCTTGTTAGCTTTCAAATTCCTCCATTATCAGATTTCTATTATTGCTAAACCATTCTTCACATCCCATGAAGGAGTGAACGAGAATTATATAAATAGGCAATCTCAGTTATGAGGTTGAGTACGTGGCTTGATTCAGTCGTAGACCATTGCCAAACTGAGAAGATTGAGTCAGTGACCAGGATCACAAGACCATAGCACATAGGAGTAGAATTAGGCCATTCTGCCCATTGAGTCTACTCTGCTATTTCATCATGGTGATCTATTTCCTTCTCAACCCCATTCTCCTGCCTTCTCCCCGTAAAATTTCACACCCTGATTAATCAAGATCCGATCAATCTTCACCTTATATACACCCAATGACTTATCCTTCACAGCTGACTATGGCCACAAATTCCACAGATTCACCACCCCGGCAAAAGAAATTCCTCCTCATCTCCATTCTAAATGGTCGCTCCTTTATTCTGAGGCTGTGCTCTCTGGTATCAGACTCCCCCATCACAGGAAACATCCTCTCTACATCCACTCTACCTAGGCCTTTCAACATTTCATAGGCTTCAATGAGATCCCCCCTTTATTCTTCTGAATTCCAGTGAGTACAGGCCCAAAGCCATCAAATGCTTCTCATATGATAAGCCTTTCATTCCCAGAATCATTCTTGTAAACCTTCACCAATGTCAGCACATCCTTTCTTAAATAAGAGGACCAAAACTACTCACAATACTCCAAGTGAGGCCTCACCAGTGTCTTATAAAGCCGTAGCATTGCATCTTGTTTTTATATTCTAGTCCTCTTGAAATTAATGTTAACGTTGCATTTGTCTTCATCACCACTGTCTCAACCTGCAATTAACCTTTAAGGAATCCTGCATGAGCACTCCCAAATCCCTTTGCACCTTGGATTTTTGAATTTTCTCCCTGTTTAGAAAATAGCCAATGCTTTTTGTCCTTCTACCAAAGTG